>NW_004524629.1:11271055-11279916 GCF_000260255.1 Octodon degus
ATATATAGCTGACTGTCCCTCAGACAAGATACTTCTATCTGGAACATATAAAGAAAAAGAATTAGGCCTCCAAAATTCAAAAACCCAATTCAAAAATGGGCATCTTTTAAGAGATAAATATACACTTAACAAATGAAGAAATGCAAATGGCAAATAAACATATGAAAAAAATGTTAGACATATTTGTTCATTCAAGAGACACAAATTAAAACAACTCTGAGATTCAATCTTACGCCAGAAAGAATGACTACCATCAAGAAGTCAACTAATAACAAATGCTAGAGAGGCTGTTGGGGAAAAGGAACGAACCTTTCTCCACTGTTGGTAAGAGTGCAGGGTGGTACAACCATTATGGAAGTCTGTATAGAGATTCCTTAGATAGCTCTGATTCGAGGTCCCATTCAAGCTTGCTATTCCCCACCTAGGTATTTTTCCAAAAGAACTGAAATCTTCATACCACAGTGATATATGTGCAACCATGTTTACAGCTGCACAATTTGTAATAGCTGACTCTTGGAAACAACCCAAATGCCCACCAACTGAGAAATAAAGAAGATGTGGTATTTTTACAAAATAGAGAATTACTCAGCTATAAAAAAAGATAAATTTGAGGCTTTTGTAGATGAATGGCTGTAAGTAGAGACTGTATTGGTACATTCCCACATGTGCAAACATCATATTTATGCCCCATTTTCACCCAATCTGGCTCCTAGCATTTTGACTCTGACCCAGGAGAATGGCTCTTTCAGACACTCCTTTATTCATCATTTCTTCCACCATGAAAACTGTCCATTTTGTATAACACAGGGGTCCTTGTATTGGATCTTTAGGTTTTATTAATGAGAAAGATTTTCCCTTATTTCAAGGTTGCTTCCTTGAGCAAAATAATTACTGTTATCTGAAGAGAGACACTTCACTCATCAGCATAGTACTAATTATAACTCAGTTTCTTTATTTCAGGAAATGTTTAAAAATTATTTTTTTTAAGTCTTGTTGTCTAGGTTTGCCAGTGCCATTAAGAGCCAGATCATGAGTAAGTGACTCATAAATTAAGATTTCTGAGAAAATCCAGAATAATACATTATTTCCTGACAAGGTCTAAAAGTATTGATTGCATTTATCTAATGTTACAAAGGTAAATTTTCTTTACAGATACTTCCACTAGTTAAACAATATGCAGAAGAATAATTCATGTATCTCCAATTATTGCATAGGAATAGTCACATAGATCCCAGTAAAGGACATAATAATATTCTTATGAAAATTTATTATACTAGTTGCCTTCTAAGAGAAAGGGAAATATATATATATATATATATATATATATATATATATATGTATAGAATTTCAAAAGTCATAAATAAAATGGCATCCTTTTAACCTATAATTAAGATATCAAATGATTAATTGGTTTCACATGATATTAATTTTAAGCACAATATTCTCACTATGCAGAATTGTACCATTCACTGAAAATATCCTCAATGGGCTAGGGAGATAGATCAGCACCTTAAATGCCTGCCTGGCAAGCCTAAGGCCCTGAGTTCGATGCCCCAAACCAAACAAACAAACAAAGCCTCAAAACCAGCTTTAACCTATTTAAGGTGACAGCATATAACTCTTTTTTTTTTTTTTTTTTTTTTTTTTTCAGTACCACGGATTGAACTCAGGACCTTGCGCTTGCCAGAAAAGCACTTATTCTACTGAGCTATCTCCCTGGTCCAGCATGTAACTCTTTATCAGCAATCCCACATAGGCTTGTGGCACAGTAAAACATTCATTACCCTAAAATGGCAACAGAGCAATATTTTAATTCCATTTGTTTATCAAATTTAGCCTCATTTATGAAATGGGTTTCAAAAGATAATAATGGCCTAATCTGAGATCCCAGTAAAGAAAAACACAATTTATTATATAAAAGAGTATATTCTAGGATACTGTATTGTTTTCTGTTAATGCTCTAATAAAATTTCATAAACACAAACCACTGAAAAAAAACAGAAATGTATTACTTCCTAGGGTGCTAGATCGGTTCAGCTCGTTCTCTTGCTCTGGGATCCACAAGGCCCAAGTCAGCTTGTTGGCTAAGTGGGTTCTTCTCAGGAGGCTCAGGAAGGATGTGGAATTCCTTGCAGCTGAAGGACTGAGCTCTTCCTTTCCCGGGGGGTCTTCATCCAGGCCCCTCTTAGGAGACCTCTTCAGTCCTCCCACACAGGGCCTTACTTCTCAGCATCATCAGCGGTGTTTCTCACAAGTGTAGCGTCTCTGACTTTTGAGTCTACTTAACATTTGTTTTGATTCTACACTGACAAAGTTCTTACTTTTTAAGGGTTCATGTGATCATCTTATAATCTCTCTGACTTAAGGTTTGTTCCATTAGCTTCGCTAGCAAACTCCTTTCCCCTATGGTGTGGGGATGAAGGCATGCTATCAGCGGGGACCCTTACCTAGATTCTATCACACTGGCTGAAAAGAAAAAGTGAAAAATTACAGAATAAAGGATTGGTGAAAGTAATGTTATGCATGATATTTTTTTCTTTAAAAATATTTAGGAAGAAAATAATAAATCATAGTATGTCTCGAGATTATGATAGTCATAAAAATCTTATCTTTATAATGTATTTAACTATATTACAAATTTATACAATACAATTTTAGAAACCCAAACTTGAAAGAAAATTACTTCCCCCAGCCAGATACATTGCATAATCTCTAATCTCTGTTTCACATATATGTTTAGGTACACTTATTTATATCTTGAATATATATATATATATATATATATATGTGTGTGTATGCATATAAGTATGTATGTATAAATGTATTCATGTATATGTATGAATATAATTTTTGTGATATATGTGTATTTATATTTATAAATTAAATATACCTGATTATTAGCATTGCAATACCTAAGTAGTGATTTATTTCTTATTATTTATGTATTACCTTATTTCTAAAATATCATACTAATTAAATAAAATCCTGTTTATAAAACAAGACGTTAGACACACAAATTGTTGCTTTCTAGCAAGAGATTTCAAACAATTTCACAGTCTGCACAGGTCTGGGTTTATGATGAATTAGCATTAAGAGCAGATCTGTTACCCTGACACAAGGATAGGGAGACTAAGGACAATTCCTACCTTATTGATGGATCAATCACAAAACATAATTGAAAGTGTACAGAAATCTCTAGTAGGCTGTACCTTTTCTGAATTCCATTTAAAGTCTGTCTCCCTCTACATGGTAATACAGAAGTTTAGCAGATTTTTTCTCCTGTACTTTAATTCTGTCTGTCGATATGTAAGGAATTAGGAGACTGGTTGCACACAGTCTCCTGAGTTGTCTCAGGCCAACGTGCGATGATCCAAGGACCTCACACCAAAGCATCTACTGAAGTAACCTCACTGTCCTTCTACTTTTCAAAGAATAAAGGAGCAGAGGAAGCCATGATCCTTCCCTCATTTTGATGTAACTTTATGTTAAGAATTGAAGGAAAGAGCTAAAGTGCTCTGACAATAAAAGAAAAATTACCACTCTTCCTCACACCTTCCCACTGTCAAGAATGTTTCCAATGGATCTCTGTTCTCATCTTTTTCTTCTAATAGTAAATCACAGCTGAGGCAGTTGAGCTCAATTCCAAGTGCTGTTCCACGCCTTCACATGCTGTTAATCTGAGTGACTCTGCTTTAAGTGGGGGGACACTGACACATCATTACAAATAGTGATCACTGTCATTGATCTAGGTTATCTGAATTTCATGAAGAACACAGTTATTTCCCTTTGGTTTGAACAATGCTCTTCCTTACATATGGAGAAACTTCTCATTTCTAACAAGCCTGTAATAGGAAGAAATTTCCCAGATGTTGGATACTTTTCAGTGTGACAGACATGCCACTTGACACTGCCTCAAAGATAGAAGGGTTACAGAATCAGTGGATTGGACTGTGGCCCTTCTTTCCTTCACAGATTTGTTCCACAAAAATTGTGGGGTATAGCTGTCATTCACTTTGCTGATTTGATTTTCAAAAGAGACAGGCATTGAACAGGAGTAATTTACCTCTCATTAGAATCTATTGCCATAAATTAGAGATGGTTTCTTAAAAATTAGAGCTCTGGGTCTAAACTGCCTTTGGATTAGTGGCACAGGCATTTGTAACAACTGCAGAAACACATCTAATTTCAAAATAGAAGCACAAAGTGAGACAGAAAGATATATCTATGCACAGAAGAGAGAAAACCCCAAAGCTCAAGATTGAGATGGGAGAGTGAATCTGGTGACACAAATGCCAGGCTTTGGTTTTGCAGTGTAGTGGCTTTTGGTTTAGGGGGAAAAAAGCCCATAAGCCTTACTGCTAAAGAGGCTCTGATGCCACCAAATAGTATTCTCAACATCCACCTTTATGAAAGGAGTCTTTCTTACCTCGCCATGTCTGTAAGATCAGACCCTGAAGCTTAACTAAGCTGTTAGTGCATATAGTTTGTTTGGTGTCATTCCTGTCTGCGTTTGTGTCATTCCCATTCTGATATCCAGCAGTGTCCCAATCCAAATCCCAACTTCATGTCCATTCTCCACAAAGCAGACTATATTGTCATCCTCATCACATTGCCTCTGAGCCCTGCCTTCTTTCTGGCTTTGCTGACACGATGATGCAGACACTCGCAGGTGCTATCCTGTGAGAGAGAGCCAAGGCAGTGAAGCCCTCACTCAGGACTAGGAGAACACACTGCTCTAACACATAGCCAAGGTGGCTTCAGTCATTTCTATGGAGGACCACCTGGGAGCCTCTCCTTGAAAGAAAAGCAATTGTCTCCATTTTGGCTTGCCTGATCCTATTTCCACACACTGATAGGTGTACAGGGCTGGCTAGGACTTCTGCTTATCCTTTCAATTGGCTTTAAGTAGTGCATATTGGTCTACCTGAGCTGCTGGTAGTAGTCTTTGAAGATGGTATGCATATTTCACTGATAACCCACACCTGCTGCTCTCTAATATGAGCCGGGTCAAGACAGGATGAAGAGCCTGTGCTCCACACTGTCAGCTGGGATCAAGCCTTGAGATAGAGGCTATGACTTCCTAGGGTTTGAAAGATTACACATCAGAGCTGAACCACCAGACCCCAAAATGTTAGATGCTATCTCAAAAATGTGATGAAAATTACTTTTTTCTGCATATCCTTCTCTTTACCTATCGCAGAGGTAAATGCAGGCTTCCTGTGTAGCCCAGCTCACAGTACTCACCTACTTCTTGCAGTTCTCAGGCATTCATCCTCCAGCCACTCCTCCTTCATGACTGAATAAAATCCAGGTTTGGCCCTGAGTCCAGGCTTTTGTTTTAGATAGCCATCACCATGGCTGGATTTAGGACCCCTTGGCCCCCTGTAACAATAAATATGCTTTAATGTCTTTATTTTCACTGTGGGTTGCGCTAGAAGAGGTAGATTAGAATTAACTTCATGGAATTCCAATAATATATTTTGGGATCACAAATATAAACTTCTTGGACTGAGACAAGGACCCAAAAGGCTTTCTACAAGTTTCTAGCTTTTCCACTCCACATTATCCTTGACTCTGGTTGTGCCTTGATTGGTCTAGAACCAAACTTGAAAATGGAGATTGATTGAGGTCCTCTATTTTTTTTTTAGTGTTTTATTTATTTTTTTTTCTTTTCAAAGTTTTATTGATAAACATATAGCAATGAGACAGTTTCAAATCAAATCGAAAGTACAGTTTCAACAAATAATACACTGCATACATTCTTCTCAGTGGTTAATTGCTGTACAAGATGCAGACTTGTGATCCTACTTACAAACACCATTAGAAAAAATCATTCTATTCATTAAGAGAATGCAACTATATATCTATCCCAACCACTTTGAATACACAGATACAAAATGGACATTCATAGTTATACCCCAATTTTTTTTTAAGTTCCGTTGTTGAATATTATAGGTGTGTAAACTCAGCAAAATATTCTAAAAGAGTACAGAAGCCCATAATAGCATTGGGTCTTCTGTTTAACTGGCAATGTCAGAAATGATTGACCTGAGTCCCCCACAGCTCAACATAACAAAATAGCTTTACTTCCTATATTTCATCTTCATACTTTTCTACTGGATGGTTAAGACCAAGGTAAAGCAGGACCTGTGCAACAAGAGTTGTAGCTTTTTGGTCTGACAAGGTCAGTGAAATGCCCGGTCCTCTATTTTTGTGACTTGATGGTTCTCATATGTTTTACATATAAGAATTACTTGGAAAATCATTTTAAAATGGCTTCCTGGCTTGTTCCCCAGGAATTCAGAGGTAGTCCGACAAAACTGCAATTTAATAAAATGCCTACACATTATACACATAAGTATGAGATAGGAAGAAAATAGAACTATTTTCAAAATTTGAAGGAAGATTAAACAATCTCTGGATCGTAAGCTGTGACCCCAACACCTAATGCCCTGGTAGCCCCTGTCCACAAACAGTACTCTGGTTCTGCAGTGTTCCATCGGTCTCCTTTAGAGACAGACACTGTCCACAACAGGAGTGCGTTTTCCCCTGCAGAGGATGCAGAGAGGAGCAGAGCCCAGACCGCACTGGCCTGGTCTAGACCAAAGGCCACCCCCAGGGACTTTAGGTCTGCACATGTTTGTCCCATGGGGTCACCTGATGTACTATTACACTGGAGTCATTTATATAATTGCTTTAGCTTAGAAAATAGTTAACTAAAGTAATGATCATTTTGTCTTCATCTAAGGCCTTTTGAGGACAGACTATATATCATCCATTTTTGTGTCCTTAAAGCTTTGCACAATGCTCAATAAGTAAGTTTCGAAAAAATAAATAAATGACTAGGTTAAAAAAAATGAGAACACAGTAAAGACAACTACAGAAAGTGATAGAGAATACATTGTGAGAGTACTCATGCTTTGGAAAGAAATATTGTCATCCTGTACTCATCCTTATTTACCCAAGCTAACTGCTGCACTGCAGTCCTCTCCAGCTCTTTCTCGTGACATCGCCCAACAAAAAATTTGCGAAGGGGGACATTTGCTTTGTATTTTTATGTTAAGTCCCCTTTAGTTCTTTAAAAATCTCTTGATACATTAGTGTTGGAAGAGCTAGGAATATTGTTGCTTTTTACAGTCTCATCTATGTTCGGTTTGAAAGAACTGCCTATGGAACCTGAAGATGATTAACAACACACTTTAATTTATGAAGGTCTGCACTCACAGGCCCTCATCTATGGGAGGAGAAGAGAGAACGAAGAGCTAGAGCACTGAAGATGGAAAACGCTCATGTCCTTGCGCTCCGCTCTGGTACAGCTTCCAGGAGCAACACTGAGGAGGGGAAAGTAACTCCTGCGGAATCCTGCTTTACATATATGCATTACAAATCAGTAACCTCCATACTTTAAGCTCTAGACAGCCCTCTTTCCCCTCTAGTGAGTCTGATTTAAGAATAACAATGTGACATGAACACTAAGATGAAAGAAGAAGTTAGAAGGAAAAAGACGGTGGTGAATAATTAAAAGGAGGGGGAGATAGGAGGAAGATAAAGAAAATGACTCATGGGAGAGCAAAATGTATTCATTTTTCTTTGTCTTCCCCATGCACTGTACCTCTCAAGTGGGAAAGCAGATGTCTTGAGTCTCAAAGAAAATAAAGGTGGCAATTAAATACTGACAAGAAAAATAACAAAAATAAGAAGAACAGAGAAAGAAAGACCGCCTCTCTTTTCAACTACATGCAAGGAGTCTGACAATCTTCTCCCCATTTGCCAACAGATAAAGGTCAGAGAATTCCATCATAAGGACCTGAGTAAAAGGCGGGTTGAATCATCCAACAAACAGGATTGGTTCTTATGTACCACCTCTCACCTGTCCCATCCTCGATTCCCAGCTAGTCCTCAGTGAGCTTGCATTCCCCTCTCTCACAGTATCGTTAGGTCCCTCTTGCTCCACAGATGAGTTTCAGCCTTATGATGGAAGTGGCCTCCTTGGTGCCAGCACCTTATCTGAGATCTCTTGGCGTCTAACTGTCCTTGGACACTGTGCCACCCACCCCTTGATCAACTCTTAGTAGCTACTGTCCCTGTTCCTTTCTATGTTCCAAGTGATTCTGGGGGAAAATACTAAAACAGAAATACTAGACTTCAAAGAATTTTTGCTGTGCTCATTTCAAATATGACTTCCCAGGAAGATTTGTGGTCCAAATTGCCGATGTATACTTCATGCAACTTTTCTCCAGCTCGCTGGTGCAAGAAAGATGTCCTTGGCTAAGTCATGGTCTGGACCCGAGTAAGTATAACTATTCCCTCAAAAGATGACTGAGACTCATTCTATCAGTGACAACCATTCCAAATCAAAACCTGCTGATATATTATAGGCATGCAAATACGTGGGATCATGTTCCGTTTGTCCAATTTTGTACTTTTCCCCTAAAAATGAGAGATGAAATACTCCCTTTCTCTCCAAATTTAGAATCCTCTAATGCACCCATTCAGGTCTTCCCTGAGCACTCTCCCTATCTAGTGCAACTGTTATCTCTGCCTAGTCACTAGTTCCCACTGGCTCTTGACATTCAGCTCCCTGTTAGCATGATTTCCATCCCTTCCTAACATGACCAGGCCTCTGTATGACCTAAACTTCTCTTTTATCTTCACCACTTACTTGAAACAGCCTGCCTCCTCTTGTTATTTGGGCATTGAGTTCACTGGCAACTTCTCTCCATAGTCGCAGACTTGAGATAGCAATAAATTTCATTGCTTCCTAATATAAGATAACTTTAGGGGAGATAGCTCAGTAGAATAAGTGCTTGCCTGGCAAACACAAGGGCCTGAGTTCAATTCCTCGTTCCGGGAAAAAAAAT
>NW_004524629.1:11280016-11301791 GCF_000260255.1 Octodon degus
TGATGACTTTCAATGTGCTATCTTCTTTTGGTCAGTCTGAATTCCTGAGTTATTACTCACAAAACTCATTCTGATCTCAGAACTTTTAGAGTCACACAGCCTTTGAATTCTAATCTTTGTTCTTCTCTACACTAGTTCTAGCCTTACTATGTCATATACTGTACCTCTTTGAGTGCTGTATTATTTACTTGTAAAATGAAGATTGCAATGTATACTATACAGCCATATCACAACTAATCAGGGAATTCCTTCTGGAACTTTTACCTACAATGTGCACCATAGAACCATGCACAGGGCAGGTGTTCTATAAACTTGGGCAAGGGATGATGGAGTGCAGCTTGCCAAAGAGAAATAACTTCATAAATAGAATGAAAAAGTATCAAGTGGGAAAAAATACCAAGAAGGTGGAAGCAAGTCTTTCAGGAAAGTTTGGAAAATAGTAAAAGATTTAAAAAGTAAAAGGCTTGTCAATAATCCTATTATGAAGACTCCAATTAACAAAGGCTTAAATTAAAATATCAAAAGATGAGTCAAAAAAGGTTTCTTACATTTTCTGAGAAACTTAGAGAGAAATGAGGGAGACCTTCCTGCCATCTATTATCTGCCTCTAAATTTTATTATCTTTGCATCTAAATGGAGAATAGGACAGTTTTCTACTCCTGTATGTGTACTTATAAGTGAGGCAAAGACAATGCTTTGACAAAGGAGATGCCACCACTCTTTTCCTGCTTCCCACAGCTTTTCAGCCTGTAATTCTGTCCTGGATCACTGCACAATTTACTTCATTATATCGATCCTCATATTATCCTCATTTTGTAAGTGAGGAAACTGAGGTTCAGAAAAGATTAAGTGACTCACTTTCTGAGACGTCCTTTGAAGATTTAATATGATTAAGTCTCTGTTCCTACAATAGGCAGCTGTAGAACCCTCTTGCATCAGATTTATACGACACAGATATAAAAGCAAAAAGAATCATTGTAAGAGAAAGGAATCTAGACATGGCAGTCTTTGATGCTATCTATGTCTCCCAAAAACATGAAGTTCTTTGTGTTGGAGTGGTGAAATGAGCAAGGTGAAGGCCAGTGTTAGGGAAATGTCAACCATACCCTCTTATGTTTTATTTCCTTTAATTTAAATAATTAATAATACAGCTTCAACTGTAACAACTGATAGCTTTTCAACGTAGGGTTACTGGGGAGAGGAGTCAAACAAAACAAGAGAGACCAAGATAGGGGATTAAACTCTTCATGTTGAGATGCATATGGGGTCTATCAACTTCCCAGTGGTGAAGGCTACACAATTGGATTGGAATTGAGTACAGCTCTGGGGTGATATTCAGCACTAGTTAATAAAATGCAAAATGTGCTAATATTAGAAATCAAATGTATACATAAACTTAATTGCCAGTGGCACTAATCACTTTAAAGCAGGATTGCAGACTCTAAACACAGGGGCTAGACCTTTGAAGATTGGGGCTGGAAAGAATTAGAAAGATGAAAGATCATCAACAGCCCAAGGAGAAATGAGATACTCGGAGAGTTTTCAATTAAAGAAAGGAAAATGAAATGTAAATTCAGTAATTGAGGAATATTAATAATACTATGATTCAATGAGGACAATATCCCAAGTACTGTGCATGCATTTCACATGTGAAAAGCAAACAAATTGTTTCATTCAACCACACTATAAAAAGAGTATTATAACCATTAAATTATGAGAGCTAGTGGGAGGAAAGTTTTAGAAGACTGACTTCAGAGTAAATTTTGATAAATGGAGATTAAAATAATTACCTTCCTCAGATTATCCTTAGAAAGTTTGGATGAATCCTTAGAAGGTTTGAAAAACATCAAAGAGTACCTGTCATTCTAAGGAATGAATGAATCCTACCCTTTAATTGCTAAGAATGAGTAAGTAAATATTCATAATCAAATACAATTGAGATACAAATGCTTAAGAAAATTGCTCAAGGTTACACAACATTAATTGGTGTATGAACCAAGACATGGACCAGGCTCTGTGGAATTCCAAATCTTGATTCTTTAACTACTTTGACAGAGAGAAGTTCTATGGCCCATGAGGCACATATTGCATCAGGGTTGGGATAGGACTGAGAGGTAGCTCGCTACACAAGAAGCCAAATCAATCATCCAGGCACACAGAAAATGGGGCTTTGTGCATAATGACATCTGAACCCTAGGTAGGTCTTCCTAGCAACAGGACAGTTTAGTGCCCAGACTCTTTTTTTTTATTTGTTTGTTATATTATCTATTTTTATTGTCAGATCTGTTGCTCAGACTAACAGAAACAGTTATGCTAGATTGAACAAATAATTGACTATTAGTGTTTGCTTTCAAGAAACCTTAACTTTGTTTTCTTGTCTTTTGTTTTTCTTAAAATTTAATTTAATTTTTCCTTGAATTTTTTTCATAATTTTATTGAGAAACAAATAGCAATGTGACAGTTTAAAACCAAATTGGTAGGACAGTTTCAATAATTAACACATTGCATACATTCTTCCTAGTGGTTAATTGCTGTACAAGATGCAGACATGATATTCTATTTACAAACACCATTAGAACAAATCCCTCTAGTCATTAAGAGAATGCAACTATATATCTATCCTAACCACTTTCAATACACAGATACAAAATGGACATTCATCTGTATCCCCTTTTTTTGTTCAGTTCCGCTATTTGAATATTATAAATGTGTAAATGCAGCAAAATATTCTAAAAGAGTCCAGTAGTCCATAATAGTATTGGGTCTTCTGCTTCCCTGGCAAAGTCAGAAAGTGTTAACCTGAATCCCCTAGAGCTCAACATAACAGCGTGGCTTTACTTCTTATATTTCATTTTTATACTTTTCAGCTGGATGGTTAAGACCAAGGTAAAGCAGGACCTATGCAACAAGAGTAGTAGCTTTTGGGTCTGATAAGGTCAGTGAAATCCCCTCAGGTTTTATCCTGAGATCCTGTACCTCATTTGCTGCTATGCTGTCTCTCGGGTAGATGGTTGTTCAAATAGAAGGGGGTGGTGAATGAAAGCAAGAGACAGGAAAAGGAATATTGTGGGACTGTCCTGCTTCAAGGTTGTATATGGTTAGTTTTTTTTGGACTAATGTGTAAACATAAGAAGTATATAATTCTTGGTGCCTAGACTTTTGATCTGACTCTCAGGATACATTTAGCAGTGTTTGTAATGAAACAGATATGAACTACTAACAACTGTCTGGAAGATATGTGTGGCAATTCTGTGTTTCATCTCATGGAACATGCAGACTTGAAAAAGAATAATTGATTTCATGTAAATGAAAGCAAACACTTGAAGCCAAAATAAGTGATTTCCAAGAGGAAATATTGGCACTTTTATACTGTCTTAATTGGTAAACAAAATATGCCTACCTTTAGGGTGACCTTACTAAGCCCTACTGAGTTAGTATTTGGGTCTACATTCTATTTTACTTTATTTTTGTTGTAGTTGTAGTTGTTGTGTTGTGTTGTGTTGTGTTGAGATGGGGTCTCTAATGTAATTCAGACTTGCCTTGAAATCATTATGTAGTCTAGGTTGGCCTCAAAATTACAGTAATCCTCATGCTTCTGCCTCCTGAGTGCTACGATTGTAGGCATGCACCACCTTGCTTGGCATGTCAGCAGTATTTTGCCCATAAAATTTTTCAACAAACTTTGCAAAAATTTCCTTTAACCAATGTTTCATATGTCTTTAATGCAGAATTGTGTTAGAATTGCCATAGATTTTCATATCATTATAGTACAGGGAAACAAATGAGACATTATTACATTAAATAGGTAATTTAAACAATTGCCAAAATGATTTAAACTCCCTAATGTGAAAAAGCTTTTTGTCATTGTGTTACTCAATAACTACTACAACAACAGATTTACTGCAAGATACACAAAAGTACAAGAATTTACAAGATTGGCTTGTAACAACCACATTCAGAGTGAAAAATGAAAGCATGCAGACAGCCTGTCTATGTGATAGAGATCTGAAGGACCCAGCTGAATGTCTGACACTCACTATAATGTCCATGTGAGTCCACATCTGGAAACTAAAAGGTCTGTGTTAGAAGGTTTAAGAGTCCTCATGAAAACCAGGAGACATCACCCAATATGACAGTAAAGCTCCACCAAAGAAGCATAAATGAGTCTTCCTGTTTTATTTACATTGTATTCCATCCAAGTAATAAGGTCTTTAGTGCCACTCACACCTAATATGGCTGTTGTTTCTCCAGTAAATCCATCCAATCATATCCGGGACCATGCTGATCCAGTAAAGTTGGTGTTTCTTATTCAGGTTGACATAATCAGTTAATTACCACAATCCAGCCCTTGTCACCTTAACCACAAACCTCTTTATTCAAACCATATACTTCAGATGTAATGACAAGCACATCATTAGGCTAAACATATTAGAATTACCTGCTTATAAACCAAAGCACTCTAATTCCTTCCCCAGAATAGAAGTGACTTCCCTTTGGTTGATGCTTATTCCTAACATGTAATTTGAAAGTTATAAATAACATAGGATTATGTTATCCAAGAACTAATATTAAGTCTTATCAACATCCAAGAACTAATATTAAGTCTTATCAACATACCTAACATAGGAAACAATTACAATGTTTATTTCTCTAATGGATCACGAGTTATAGCTGGTTATTTTGATCTACCTTCTACTACCAAGTCTGCATTACCTTGGGCTTCAGAAAGGAAAACAGTAAGTCTTGGTTCTTTCTATGGTGGGGTTACCCATACCTTCATTTCTAGAGGTTCTAGGCTTGAATTGAATTGCTATAGTTTCCCACTGACTTTAATAATTGGCCATATGTAAGGAAGCACAATAAGGATTTTCCTGCACTATAAGTTATTGGAAGTCACTGAAGCTGGAAATTGATCATATGTAGGAGGGCAGGATGAGGGCTCATTGCCTAAAGCAATCAAACTATCTCAGTCTTGAGAAAAACATCCTGCCTGGACTCTTAGTTGCTAGGCAACCTTGAGTTTTGCAACTTCATAAAGGTATAAATAAAGGTCTTTAATATTGTTTAGGGGTCTTTTGCCTATCAGGCTTGGTCCACCACCTGACCTCAGCTGTTATCTCTTGTCTTTATTTTCTGAATCCTCTTGCCATTTTCTACCAGGGACCACCAAGAGACCAAAAGATCCCTATACCAAATGAAGTGATACTTCAGTTCATGAATTTAATTTATTATAAAATTTTGGAAAAGATGACATTGTTTGTGTTTGGATGGTAAAGATGGCTGCAGTTGTGTTGTCTACTAATGCATAGTTTGAAAAACAAAATTATTTTCTTTCAAACACATCTATTTATGAATCAAAGGTTTACAAACAGAAGAAAAACTGTATGCTCTTCTGTCCTCCACTGTGGAGTAATAGTTGAAGTTCTCCTTGATAGTCAGAATAAATAACCCCAACCAAAACTGTAACTTCCTCTTTAACTTGTTTACTCAGAGGCATGAGGAGGCCAAAATTACCAGGAGGAAGTATTAGCTTCCACTTCAGTGGTATCATTGTTGAGTCTCCTGGCACAAGCCTTCCTCTCTCTGGAACCAAGACTTCTAGGCCAACAAATCACAAGGTCCTAGGAACAGGAAGAAAAATTTTCTTACTGGTTCACTAGAGATAATGGTCAGTAGTACCATTTCCACTTCCATGCCTTGATTCCTGGAGCAATGATTCCTGACTATGACAGGCACAGTTCTGTAGAGAGAATTCTGATTCAAAGCATATACAACCTTTTAAAGAACCTTGGCCAAGCCCTGCAAGTTATTGCCACCCACTGGTGCTGAGACTATGTCTTCAAAAGGTCATTCCACCTATCAGTCAGTACAGCTGCCTCTGGATGGTGAGAAGCATGGTAAAACCAGTAGATGCCATGAGCATGAGATCACTGCCTCCCTTCACTGGCCAGAAAGAGTGTTCCTTGAACACAGGAAATGGTGTATGGAATTCTATGATGATGGATAAGGCATTATGCGAGTCTCTGAATGGTAGTTTTGGCAGAAGCATTACACAGAGGGAAGGCAAATGCATATGAAGAATAAGTGTTTATACCATTAAAGACAAAGGACTGTGCTTCCCATGGTGGAAGCAGTCAACTCTAATCACCCTACCACCAGGTCACAGGCTGATCATCCTGGACAACGGTACCATACTGAGGATTTATTGTTGGTCCTACCTGCTAGCATATTGAACATTGACTAGTAGCTATAACCAATAAGCCTCGGTGAGTGAAAGTCTATGCTGCTGAGCTGATGCATGGTGTCCATCATTGATATCAGGATTACTCTACTGATGAGTCCATTGGGCAGCGACGGAGTGTCTGAAGAAAGGTTGGCTGCTATCTACAGAATTGGTCTTGCTATTCACTTGACTGTTAAAGTCCTGTTCTGCTCAGGTCACTACTGGGGATAGAAAAATTTTTATATCTCTTTCTATATGGAGTGAAACATTCTCTTTCTCATGTATCTTTGTCACCAATATTCTAGTCATGTTTCTTTCAAGTTCTTTTTTTTTCCTGTGGAACCGGGGATTGAACTCAGATTCTTACATTTGCCAGTCAAGTGCTTATCCTACTGAGCCATCTCCCAGACCCCCCTTTCAAGTTCTTGATCATGAAATTTTTATGTCTCATCAAATTAGAGAGCTGATTTTATAAAAACACTAAAGCCATTAAAACATTTCATCATTATAATTCCATTTCTCTAGAGCCATTGATGATATCACAACACATATCAGTCAATTATTGATAGAGAAACAGACCTTAATGGAAGATATACAAATATATAACAACTTACAAGATTCTTGTTCAGTGGCTACCTCCACAGATTCTTGCATGGAAGCAAGCAAAGGGAGATGTGAAGGATCCAGTAAAAGGGCTGGAGCCCATTGTAGTGTCCCTTGGGAGTACATAGCACGTTCTCCAAAGGTCTGTGATAGAAGGCTAGGGGTCTCTTCTACAGGCTAAAGAGTCTTCCTTAGAATCAAGAGCAGATGTGGAAAGTGAGGGTGAAGACTGGAGCTCCTCTGAAGAAACAGAAGCAAGACTTCCTCCTTGTTTCTCTTTAATTCCATAAGGGGCCAAGCCTATTGATCCATGCTACTCACACCCAGGTTTGGTCTTCATCTTCAATAAATCCCTTGAGCCATATCCAGGACAATGTTGACCCAATTTAGTTGGGTGTTTCTCACTCAAATTCACACAATCAGTTAAATATTTTACCCACTTTCTGTAGAAGACAGGAGACACAAGATCAACAATGCCAAAGAGGAATACAATTGGCACCAACAATTCTGAGACAGTTAGAATATTTTTATTTTTATTCCCTGCAAGTCACCCTCACTCAAATTTTTTTGAGATGGAAGTTAAAGAAGCAAGTTCATTTCTAAAAGATAAAATAAAACAGATGTACCTCCCATCACTTCTGATGGAACTTAGCTTGTGAGTGACTTAAATAAATAATAAAGCTTTGAAAAATGAAATTGTTATATCAAATTAAATATATTTCAATTGTTTCAGACAAAGAGGCTTTTCTTCTTCTAAAAAAAAAAGTTCTTGACAGACCACCATTGTATCAGCCTTGTATGAGCTTAGTAGCTAGCAGTGGTATTTAACGTTGAAGAAACTTTTCTTTTTCAGTGATGTCAATTTGAACATTTTTACAATGGGTCTTTTGGCAGTCTAATTATTGCTCTCCTTCTCTTAATGCTTTTTTTATAGATTTATCTTCTAATGATTACTAAAGTTTTTCATTTGAGTTTCATCACTTCATTAATCTTGATTACTTATAATTAATCAGAAAGTTTTTTCCTCCCATTTAGGTCTCAGGAATGTTTTTCTATATGTTTTATGAATACTGTACTTAACTAAATCTAGATTAACATTTTTAGACAGTCTGGAACTGAGCAAGTTTTCTCACCTGAGAAATTATTCAACTTAGTAGATAAGGTCTTGCGCTCTTGACTCAGTCTATTGAAATTCAGGCCGGTTCTGAAATGTGGGGGGACAAGTTATTCTACCCATGTATACCCTTTAATTTTAAAATTAGGATCCCATAGAGGGCTGGGGAGATAGAAGCACTTGCCTGGCAAGCACAAAGGCCTGAGTTCAATCTCTGGTTCCACCCAAAAAATAAAAATACAAAAAATAAAATAAAATTGGGATCACAATAATAGTATTTAAGTCATAGTTATAAGAATTTAGTATATATATATATATATATATATATATGAGAAAAAAGAATTAGACATATAGGAACTGTTTCAATGAGGTTATAATTTACTTTATTTTAAAACTATAAGCAATTAGCCAATTGTGATGCAAGCTGGACTTAGGATATCAGGTAAGCTGAAGTTTTGGTTCTTGTTCTCTGTTTTATAATTTGCATGGTATGATGGGATTTAGTTGATGACCTTGAGTTCATATTTCTTCCAAATAGATGTAAAAATATGAATACTGCTCCTCAAGTTTTGGAAGAGGATCTGGATAAAATTTATTAACATGGATACCAGTTTTTATATATTTGACTGTAAAATATTTACTTAAATGGAAACAAATGTACTTTTATGCTACATAATGCTAAAATTGCTTATATATTGACACAGTTTATTATGCTTAACTTATATAGTTTTCTTATAACTTACAGAAAGGGATGGCAGTATGTCTAGATCAGTAAAGGCAAACCTGGGGCATGCAAGGTACAATGCGCACTGGAGCCAAATCACCTAGCAACCAAGCATCGGGTATGAGTTATTTTTTGTTTTGTTTTTTTTTTTTTCCAAATTAAAACCTCAGTACTTAAGTTTAATAGCAGTGTCAGCACTTTGTAATAAATAAGTGGATTTTGCATTACGCTTTCAGCACTTGGTCACAATCACTGGTTTAGATGGTCCATTCATTGACTCAAAAATTTTTGATGATTCATGCATTCAGAGCACTTTTCTAACAATTGGAGATTGAGCATTAAAAGCAAAGATCTCACATTCCAATGAGATCCACCACTGATAAACAAGGCAAATAAATAAAAGGCCCTGACAAAAAAACAAAAGCGTGCTTTGGCAGACACATTTGTAGAGGGTAATAGAAGAACAGAGTGAACAATGTCAAAAAAGGGGGGGGGGTTATGTCTGTGGAAGCTATGTGGTATTAATTCCACAAAAAAATAGAAGGAAAGCATTGTAGCCTAGACACAAACTTCTGGAAAGCAGTTTATGGATGATAGTGCCATGCCTCCAGAAATGGTGCTGGGAGAGTGGTTCAGTCGCGGAGTCAGCAAGAGTCTGTAGGAGGCACCCAGGAAATGGGGACCCTGTGAGAAACTTCATCCAGGAGGATTTGCATGAGTTGATTTGTGTTTTAAAAGTTGACCCAGCCTGGAAATGGGAAGCAGCTGGACAAAGGGAAAGTCTTGGAGACTAAAAGTACAGTTAGGAGGTTATTGATTATCATTGAGGTGGCAAATTATTGGAGTTAAATTGTTTATTTAGTTGTAGTTATTTATATTATAGTTATATCTTCTTAAAATACTTATTGTGACTTACATTTAGGGATAAATCTTTAGAGTTTTAAATGAGACTCATCACAAGCTTTCATTAATGTTGGCAATACTGTTCACAAAATATGGTTCATTTCTTTCACACTATAAGCATCCTGGACAGGTTAAAACAAAGAAAGCAGTAACATAAGCAGGGCAGGCCTGGGAGAAACACCCCACTGTGAAGGAGCAACTGGGCACTGGCCCACAGGTTGCCGCCCTGAAAGCATTCACAAGCAAGAAGAGCTTGTGTTCTATAGTTCAGTGTCCCTGTGGTGGCAAAATTCCTGGTGGCAGGAGCAGATAAAAGGAAAGCCTTCCTGAGGCCTGAGATCAGAGAGGCTCTTGCACCAGGATAGATATTGCACAGACAAGTGAAAGAGAAATGTGTTTCAGCCTGAAGAAAACAAGGAAAGAAAGCACTGTAGATAAATTCAGATGAGAAGGAACAAAATTTGGAGAGGAATTGGCCCTTTCTAAGGCAGGAAGAGTTCAGGACTTTAGAAGCTTGGAGAAAGAGGAAGTATGAAAGTCACAGCCACAGAGGCAAGTAGACCCCAGGTCAATACAGGCTCAACCATGCTGAGTTCAGACATACCTAGATAGTGAATTTTATTATTATCAGCCTGACTACCTTCTAAAGAAAGGATGTCTGAATATGCCAGGCATCTAAGCACAATACTAAATCATTTTGGTAGATAAGAGTCCTTGAGCTGTAGAAATGCTGGACTTCTGCTCTGTTATACCTAGTGTAGTCACTGGCCCTATATGGAACTCCAGCAGATTGCTAAAAGGCTGATTGGCCCAAGAAATTAAATATCCAGTAGAAAGTTTTATTTTTATTATAATTAAACTAATTCTTGATTACTGGATATGTTCTAATTAAAATCAATATATATATATATATATATATATATATATATATATATTTTTTTTTTTTTTTCTGAACTGGGGATTGAACTCAGGCCCTTGCCCTTGCCAGGGAAGCGCATATTCCACTGAGCCATCTCCCCGGCCCCTTTAAAATCATTTTAAATAATGCTAAAATAAACATCCTTATTGAAATTTTCAAGTACAATATGTTTATTTATAAGGCAATCAATAGGATTATTACTTAACAGCAAAAATATTTCAAGGTTCATAAGACTATACCCTGAGAAAAAGAATATTCCAATTTTCTTTCAGGGCTGGGGAGATGGCTCAATAGAATAAGCGCTTCCCTGGCAAGCGCAAGGGCCTGAGTTCAACCCCTGGTTCTGCCAAAATAAAATAAAAGACCCAATTATACTCTCACCAGCAAATACTTGAATATTTCTGTATCTTCATATCCCTAGCACAGACAGATTATCCATTCATTCGATAATTATTGAAGTAATTTGCAATTATTGCATGAAATACAGAGGTAAGGGATTGCATGTTTTCTTTGATAAATTTGTGAAATATCCAATGCAAAAACATATATCATTTAATTTTTACAATAACTTGACGTAAGAACATGTAAGGCATGATTTCAGCTGAATACTTTTGGCTAACTCTTTTAAATTAACTTGATAATTTGTCATTTTCTTTAAACATGATGCATGGCACTGAATTTTGTGATTGGAATAAAGACAGTGTTTGTTTTCCTCTGGCAAGTGATTGTCACTGATCTGTAAGGATGCCTTACAGACTAATAGCATCATATCCGCATTGCGTTTCAAAGATGTTTTCTAGTTAGCATTTACCTTTTTGCTTATTATTCACAGAAATTTGTATTTTTATTTTTATGCTCAATTTTTATTCTTTACACCTTCCATAATTTGTATTTTGTATGGCTTTATGAATGTAATACACCATTTACTAAATTTCATTTTATCCTTCATTAAAGACAAAAAATTATTTATCCTATAGTTTTCATTTGATTCAATTTTGGTTGAAGTTTAATGTCTAACTTACTGTATTTTATTGTCATTATATTCCTAAAATGTACACAGTGCAGTGATTCAGAGCTCGAGCTAGATAAACCAACATTCCGTTCTTGATCTCTCAATAACTTTAGGCTATTCAGGTAGTTCATTAATCCTTCTGTACCTTGATTTTCTCAGATAAAAATATAGTGGTGGTGACATCATCTACCTCAAAAATTTGCAAATATTTATGAAGAATTTGACCTGGAAGGGCAGGGAACTAGATGATTCGAGACATGTGGCACAGAGGCCAGGCCTCCTACCGGCCCTCGCAGAGCCCACACTGCAGTAAGGACATCACTTAAAATCACAGAGTGTGTGAGTGCTGGCCAGAAAAATAAGTCTTGATAATATGGGGATGTGGGGTTGATGTTTTAAATGATAAATTATGATACATAATGTATCTGAAGTATTTTCTTGATGGCTTGGCCTATAATAAATGCTTAATAAATGTTAGTTATTATGAATTACCACTTAAATTGACTTCTAAAAGCTGAAGTTATTTACAGGAGTACTGTGCTTATTTATTTCTTTTAATGTCAAGTGACAAACAGGTTGATTTACTTTTACTTTTATTTATTTGCTGCCTTCAAGCAGAGAATAGGGTCTAAACATTACTTTGCATTTCAGATTTTGGAGCATTTATTGTAGCCTTAGAGAAACTGTTTAAAAATATTTAGTCTTTGGTAAAAAAAAACCCTGAACCTATAAATTTCTTTTTGTCTGAATTATCAAATTATATGTATATGCTTATTCATTATCTATTAGGTTATTTATATGATAGGTAATTTGCTTTAATTATATTTTTCATACCAGCATTCTTTATTCTTTTTATTTGGTCTGCATAGAATCTAGAAAGATGTTTAGGTAATAATTTTTGATTTATATACTTTGATAAAATAATATTTAGGATATAAATCTTTTTCATTCATTTCTTTATTGTATATTGTATCATTTATCAGAATAAAATGACATTCTGTGCACTTTACTATCTTTTGCTGGGATTTGATATTCAGTGAGAGTTTCTTGACAGAATTTTTACTGTGAAATATATACAAGAGAGTTGGTAAGGAAATGAGCAATTCTTTTTATTTATGTTGTAAGATTTTCTCATTTGTTTTTAAGTATGCCTGATACTAATTTATACTTTAATCTTTTCAGTATCTTTGTGCTTTAAGTGTACCTTTTTAAAGCGGCAGTTCAATTTCGATTCTGTTGTTTGTTTTTACCATAATTGCGCATTAGAAGCCTTTTCTGCTTCCCACCATGGTTCTGTGGTGCTGTGCTCATTTTTTCTCCATTCGTGAGTTGGGATGCCTTCAACTTGTTTATGAATCTAACACTGCCAGTAGAAATATGCACAGGGCATGTGTGAACAAACACATACATTTTTATGATCACTTTTATAAAATAATTCACATTTCCTCTACACCGTCAAACTGTTCTCACTCCTTCTGCTTACCCCAGGGATAGCCTCACCTCTTCAGTTCACTGGGTCCAAAGTATGGAAATACTTTCCAGCCTTGTCTAATAGATGCCATCAGAATGGCCAGTGCTTTGTGATAAATTTGCTTCTTGATGCCTAATTCTAGAAATTTTTGTCTTATTAATACAGTGGTCGGGTACAAACATTCAGTGATACAGTTTTTTTCCACTGCTGTGGATGAGACTCAGGGGTTTTGCATGATAAGCAATAACGTGATTATAATTATTGTCACAGACCCATGCCACATGATTGGCTGGGCTTGTAAAAGAAGGTATAAGTATTACTTACTACAGACTGTGACAACCCTAACTGTCTGAATTAATCTAGCTGTCTTAAATGATACAATTGTTTAAAGATTTTTAAATCTTTAATCACATTGTCATTACCTCCCCTTGGAAGGTCCTCTTCACTTCTAACACCCTAATCCCACCAGTCTTCTGTTTTGGGACACCGATGTGGAAGGCTTTCTGGCTTACAGTTTGTAGAGATTTCAGTCCATGAGTCCCCTTTCGTGGCTGCTTGATAACCTGAATCAATTCAAAACATTTGCAGCAATCTCTCTCCAATAAAAACACCATAGTGTGTTTTCACACATCTTCTCCATCACATGTGGAACCATGGGACTTCTGGCTTTTCCCAAAAGTCCACATGACCACAAAAGATAAATTGTTTAAATCGGTTCAGGAAACGGAGCCAGCCACAAGAAGACAATTAGAGACTCAGAAAAGATGTCTAACAGAACTGTTTCAGGAATTGGCAAGAATGATGGGATGAATATATTTGAAGGGAGGGGGAATATTTTGAGAGGGATTATTAGCAATGTACCATTTACTGCAATCTTTTTAAAAATTTGATTATCAACATATATTTTGTTCTCACCACATAACTGCCTAGCATCTTTCTAACAGCCTGGAATTGCTGGTGGCAAACTCAGATCAAAAAGTGCTGCTACAGAACTGGTGAAAGAGCTCGGTGGTCTGGGCACCTGTCTGGCAGGTGCAAAAACCTGGGTTTGATCCTGGGTACCATATGCCCTGCCACGCATGCCGTGGCATCCCAAAACTGAGCATGTTGGTATATACCTATAATCTCAGTGCTGGGGAGGCTGAGACAGCAGGATCACTACAAGTCTGTACTGCATAGTGAGACACTGTATACAAAAATAAACAACATCATCATCAACAACAACAAAAAGAAAAGAAGCTGTGCCCCTATGAGTCTAAAAGGGAAACTCTAATGATCTAGTAATCCTGATAGAAGGTAGTATGTCCATAGACCCTGTCCTCAAAGTAGTTCTACATTTTGCTGTTCATAACAACGTGGTACATGGTACATCCCACCAGGAATAGCTCATTTTATATACAGACTCCAATCCACTCTTGGCAGAATGTTGTGGGCCTCTATTCATTTTCTTGGTAAGCATAATGACAGTGAAATCAGAATCATACTGATCAAGGCACACATAAGACAGCCATCTCTGCCAAGCAAGAGGTAAATGCACCTCACATTGTGGTTGGCAATAATTTTAATTAACATATTTTAGATATTATACTTTGCTATATTTTTTAATGTACATGACTATGATTAGGAACAGTTGAAAGTTTCTAACAGCTAAACATTTACTTATTCTATGATTCTGGAGGGTGAGTTTTGTCATATCTAGTGAGATATTCAAAGAGAAAAGTTTCCACTTGTGTTTGCAGCATATCTAGGGTTTTCATGACATCAATAAGCTCTATTCCTTCTTGGAGAGAAGAAGGGTTTTATCATGAAAGGGATCACCCTCTAACTTCTAAAGAGCTAACTTAGGTAGGATGAAGAAATTTCATTGTGAAATAAAATGGAATCAAGGAATATGAATATAGTCTTATAAAAGATATAGATTTGTCCAGAAAGTGTAGCTTTCCAATAATTTTATATAATACTTGTATTATCAACAAATCAGGTTCTAGGACTTGATTCCAATATATTCTACACAAAAGAGGCAAAATACCAAGATTAATTTTAAAGTAAAATATCCTGAAGTACTATGATAAGGAGAGAACTAGCTCCCTAATCCACTTTCTGGTAACTTAATTCAAAACATTTCAGGGCAGGTAACAGGATGCTCTTCTCTTTCTGTAAGACAACAGACCAAGAAGGAAGACCAGTGGCTTCAAGAAGCTGTTATTGGCCCACCAGGAGAACCAGTGTTGTCAGAAAAACCACAGGACACTGAGCTACATTTGAATTTTGAGTAACAAATAATTACAAGTATAATTATAATCTATGCAATTCATCATTCATCTGAAATTCAAATATATCTGGATATCCCTGAATATTTTTTTTATTTGCAAAATCTGAGAACTTTACTCAATTAGCTTTCAGATCCAGGGATTCCTCAAGTACCTTGAAGTCCTCATTATTTTTCCAAATGAAAAATTATTTTCATTGACTTGTAAATTCAATGAAATTACTTTTTTCAACTGTCATCACATAACAGAACTTATCTCAGGTAATCAAGACAGCTTCATCTTGGATAAATCAAATATAGATTCTCTCAAAATCTATATAATGTTTCCAAATTATTCAGAAGTATCTTTTTGTTGGTGGGATTAGAGTTTATTTTATTATCAGTACTTTAGTGTAAGATTTACTGCCAGAAACTAAGGTCATGAATTTCTTTCTGATACTCACTCCCAACACCTTTCAGAGTCAATATACAAAGAAAATGAACCCCTAGTAGATGTACAAAGACGTAAGGGAAGATGAGAAGATAGGAAGAAGCAGAAATACAGTAATTATAAAAAGGAAAAAAAACAGTAATTGTCAGAATTTGACCATTGTAGCATGTAACTTTGCTTGTAAGTAAATTAAAATTGCGTAAACTCACTGCATTTGCATATATAGTTCAGTTTGGGCATTTTCATGGCTTCTTACAGACTCATTCTCTTGTGTATTTCTCAAGCTTTAAAATGAATGTACCCGTTTATCTTGTCACTTCAACAATTTCATTTGAAGGGGCTTTTAACTGATGTCAGAAAGGAAACTGCTGCTATTTGTAAAGAGAATTTGAGGGAGGCAGTTGGAAGCTAGAGATATGCCTTTCTTGTCAGCTTCCCCAAATGGAAAACATTCTTCTCCATTTGGAGAAATGGAAATGTAAAATATGCTCAAGGGTTCATAATGCAAATTTGAACTACGGTCCATCTACCGCTGGTGGGTGCTCTGTCCATGGTTATGTCTGGTCGGAGGTCAGAGAATTAGACTCTTTGAGGTAGGCTGAATCATAGAAATTACTTCACTAAAAGCTGAGCATGGTGGAGCATGCCTGTAACGTCAGCTAAAATTATGTAATAAAACTGGGACAAGTGATTTCAGCCCATGAAATTAGAAGTGCCTGGCATGCTCAAGTTCAGATTCTCAGGGGCACAAGCATGCTCCGAATTCAGGATATTGGAGCAGAATGTCGCTTCGCTGTAGGTCCTTTGGGTTGGGTATTTTTTTACACACATAGTTCTTTTATCCCAGTCCTGAGAGTCCAGTGCTGAAAGGATTATAGAGACTTTGCATTGCCTGAACTTGAGCACAAGTTTTCAGAACTGTCACTGAATTCATTGTAAAATAAAGAGGGAAAGGACGATTATATGATCTATAAAGTCCCTATATGCCTCTGATAGTAAAGGAATATATCTGCTAGGATTAGAAGTGGTGCATACACAGTAGGTGAACCGCATGCACTGTGATATTTTTCTCACAAAATAATGAATATGGCAGTTAGCCTGGGCTGGCTAGAAAGTCCCCAGTGCCAGCAGGGAGCAATACTCCAAAACTTATGCTCAGCAAATGACTTTTTTTTTTCAAGGAGAAGCTCAAATGCAGTCCCCTACTACACAAAATTATGCAGTCAAGTTTCCTGATTTTGGAGAAATCACAGGGGTTGGTACATCTGGAAGCAATGGATGAGACTCAACCTGAAAAAACAGCTTCGCGATCATAGTGTCTCCCCTGTCAGTGAGTAGAGCAAATGACATTTGTTTTCATGCTTTTCACCTGTGATTGCAAGATGGCAGCTCTGCCTCCCACAGCTACATCTCAACTGAAAGAAGGCCCCAAAGTGTGCTGGAGATGAACACACCTCTGTTGCAACTCATCTGAGCACCACAAATGCTTGTGTCTGAACATCCCCAACTGTGCCACATAGCCACCCACAAGTGAAAGAGAGGTTAAAAACTACATATGAAGTTGGATATGTTGCAACCCATATACATATTTATAAGTAAGCGAAGGAGAGATATTGGGCAATCACTTGAAAAGGGATTAAGACTCTATACTCCTTACCATTTAATTGCCTTTAAGTAATGTATCTTTTAAGTTACTGAGAACAGACAAAAATCACCTAAATATTTTGTGAAGAATTCTTGTAACTTAGAGACCTGTTAGCCTCAGTTAAGAATGGTGGCTCTCTAATGTTAATGCTCTAACCATCACACATGTCCCTTACTCATACACTTAGTCTCTCTCTAAATCAAAATTGTTTTCCTTTGTATTCTTTTATGTTGGTTCACTCATCACTCTCCTTTCTTTCTCTTATTACAGCCATTCTTACCTGATAAACTGATTAGCAGTAGTTGTCAATAATTTGTAAAACTTATAAAAATTTTATAACTTCTTTATAGCCACATTCCAATTATCTAGTAGGATGTCTTTTATTCAAGACATGCTCCTTTAAATCTATAATCACCTTTCTAAGATAGAAGTCATTAAATTATAAATTTGTAAAGACTATAATTTTTTCATTACCTACTGGGTTTTTTCTCTTCCACCTTTTCTTATGTTCTTCACTCACATGAAAAGTTAAGTGCTCATTTCTATGCTTTATGCCCTTTTGTATAAGAATAACATATATATATATATATATATATATTTTGCTTCCTATTGGTCACACTGTACCTCCCTCAAGAGTGGGCAGAGTACCTCTCCCTTCCCCAAGTGACTTTGAATTAAACCACATACATGGCTCTTACCATTGGAATTTTGGTGAAAGGGAGAATGCTTTTGTGCCCACACACTGTACTCATTCACTAAGGAAATGTCCCCAGACAGCTGCTCACCCAAAGTGCCAGTAGAGATTGTCACAAGTTCAGCTGAAGCCTGAAACTGAAACCAGCTCCCCAATGTAACTTAAATAAATCATATGAACTTTATTTCACTACTAATATTTTTGGATCATTGGTCACACCTTATCACTGTGACAATACCTGACTAATTCAATTTGCTGGGGGAAATATGACTATTTTACAGTGTTCATGGGTGGAATTACTGATCAAGAAATGCTGGTAGATGACTGCATGGTGTGTATCCTTTAAGATCTGTAGCAATTCCAAATTGTTTCTCAAGATTTCTGTAAATTCTAGGGCTTATCCTAGAAGCAAACACAGGGACAAGTGAAAAAGGGATGTCTGTCGCTGAAGGGAACAATTGCCCAGATTTTGTGAATTCTGCTGCTTTGATTGATGTAACTTCCCAGGTTTATGCATCTGTTTTCCTGGTAAATGAGATTCCTATGCCCTACTCAGCAAACAAAATTTAAGTGTACAAACGTAGTAATGTTTTGCAGAAAATGTGAGTGGCCTTGAAAGAAAGGTGCTATGGAAATTTGAGACATAACAATCATGAATAATTCACCACAGTACTTAGCTCCCAGCAAAGGGCAGTTGAGGACTCAGAGGGAAATTGGCGATGCTTTCTTCTCTATAATTGACAAGTGTACCTTGGAACAAACAGAAGCATCTTTTCTATTAGCCTAGGTCCTGGAAGGACTTCTGAGTAAACAACAAAAGCCACCTCAGCCCTGGCTCTTCGCCACATGTGGCAGGAGGCCCCAGAGGGACAAATTCATCTTCAGTTCCAGTGTGGTCCAGCAGGGCCCAAACAGTCCATTACCAGCAGGAGCCTGGGAAGAGCTGGAAAAGAAAAGTTTCCTCAGGAAGCCCACATTGGCTGCCTGTGCTGGTGGCATGAGGAAATCCTGAGAGACCCCCTCCAGTCCTTGTCACTACAGTTTCTCTACCCAAAGTAAAATAAACGAGACAGCTGCTGCATCTGGTCACCCTCAGAGGGGCACGGCTGCAGCTGGCTTTTCTCCCACAGGGCTCTGCAGTTATTCTGTGCCTACTCTGGCACCTAGACAGCTGGCAGCTTTTCCTAAGAACTTCTTAGAATTCTCTTTTTTGTGCTCTGAAACTTGCTGCTGATTGTAATTATCCAGTGACCAGTGGAATCTACAGCCAGGAAATATATGTGGCTCAGTCAGTCCTCTGCAAGCACTAGCTCCCCTCCAGTGAGACGCAGCTTATCTGGGGAAGGAGACATGCCAGGGAGCAAGAGCACTTCTTGAGAGATTGCCTTGTACCCTTTTTTTTTTTTTCTTAAACAGTGTAGAAAAAAAAATGGAGCCTTTTTTCTTTTCTCATTACAGAGAAGTCAGTTTTCTTTGGCTCCTAAATTATGGACACTTTCCACGCAGGGGAGGAGAGCCATACTCCTTGTTTCTAAGTAAACCTGAGTCACTCAGATGAGGAATAGGTTTTGGCATATTCATAATCTAGGTGAGAGTTCACAAACTCAGCATTTTCAGTGGAGTACTAAACACTGGAAGTGAGCGACGCTGACCTGATGAGATGAACCCTGGCTAACCCAGACAACCGGAAGTGATGAGTCTGGGGAGGCGAAGGAGTTTGAGCGCTGCTGGAGGGTGGTTCATGCTATTCAGTTTCATCTGGCTGCTGTCTGGGAATACAAACCTCTATTCTGGAGAGGAGCAATCACCGGCACAGCACTCAAAAAGCTTGAAGGCGCAACTTTCCTTCGCATGTGGGGACAAAAATAAGCCTCCCAGGGTTCTTATGGAAGCATTACAAAGAAAAAAGTAGAATGGTTAGTGTTGGATGGTTCCAGAAAGATTGGCCATTTAAGAAATGAACCAAAATCTAATAATTCCATCTAATAAATTGTTTTGATTTGTGCCAAATTGTTGGGGAATGCTATTAGTAGAATTTTCAACAATGAAAGTTGCTATTCTAAGACATGTACGTGGTATGAGTTTTGAGTTGTTCTGATCAATGGGAATTATGAAAAGAAGGCAGTAGGGCACTGGTAGGCTAATGGAAAAAAACAGGTGGCCGAAATGACATTTCATAAGTGAGTTTGCAGAATGAGTGAGAGGAGAAATCTCTTATCAGATCGGGGCCCTTTTGTTTTGTAAGGATGGTTGAGAGCAAAGTTGTAGGAGATATGGATGGATTCTTGGTGAAAAGAGGACAGAGTTCATAGCTCCAAGTTAAATTTCCTGCTTGGTCTTGGATATTTGCTTAGAGAATCAGATGTTTTCCTTACTGTAGAATTAAGTATATGAAATAAATTTACTGAGAAAAGCAATCAAGAAACAGATCTAGAAAGGATCATAGACAGGAAGTAAAGACTGGTATGCAACATCTATAATGCAAGATTTTTAATGTAATTAATTTGGTTTCTATTAGAGAACTGTTTTTATTGATTTGTGCATGCACGTGTGTGTACACATGCCAGCAGCTGTAACAGGCCTCAGAAACCAGACTGACCAGTTTTATTAGAAGCTAATTTATTTAAAAATCATTGGGTAACTAACAAAATCATCATAAATCCCACAGAGTTTTGGAGGGAGTAAAAGGAAGTATATCACAGCCAAGATCCTACCATGACAGCACCAGCCCAAGATCTACTGGGGCAGGAGCTCATAGTCACACTGCTGGGACAGGAGCTCACAATCCCCAGCACCACCAAGAAGTCTTTGCATGTAGCCTACGCTGTGTTTCACTTCCTAAAGATTTAGTGTGATTGGAAGCACAACCTAACTGGTTAAGTTGAAGGTGATTCTCGATATCTTAACTTCTTTTTGTGATGTAAGTGAGAGCAACTCCCAACCTGCTAGATGTTCAGTTCAAGTTCGGGTTCTCCAAAAGCAAAGAATAAATTTTAGGAACAATGGAGGTTAAGAGCAGGGTATATTTACTGGGAGCGGAAAGCTTCTGTCTGAGAGAGACAGAAGGGGCCATGAATGGGTTGCCGAGGATCCCACTCTTTCTAGGGATTTTCATAGAGCAAATCCACAATATGAGGTGAGTTCAAGGTAGAAAACATGTGGATAGGACAGGTGGGCATGAGGTGGTACAAAACTGTGGTCACCCAATAAGATTATGCATCTAATTGCTTAGGGAAAATTGATTAAATCAGAATCAAATTGAGGAGCAAGTCACTTAGCAAGTGGGCATGCACACAGAACAGGGGCTTCTCCTGTAGGGCTTTGGGTTAGAAACTCTTTCTGGTTTTTTCAAGGTGATTGATATCTATTTAGAATATCAGTCTCTAACTTTTATCCTGGGGAAATGTGTGGGTGTATTCCTATTATCTTTTATCTTGAAGTCTGGCCCTCAGAAACTGTAGCTGTCTCTCCCACAGTTGTAAGGTATCTCCTCTTCTACACTGGCTCATTCGAAGGCCTAACTATAATCTGAGTGCCTATAATATTTTATCTAACATAGTAGCATATAACATTTGGATTCAAGAATGGCAAGGGACTTCTCATAGGAAATTAAGATTTAGCAAATCTGGAGAGATAGAAAGTGGATAATTACTTTCCAAGGGCTAGTGAAGGATGGTATTGGGACTAAATGCAAATAGGCACATGGTTTCTTTCTGGGGGTAAGACACATATGTTCTGGAATTAACTAGTAGTGATGGGTGTGTAACA
>NW_004524629.1:11301896-11308813 GCF_000260255.1 Octodon degus
CATATATTAAATCCATTAATTGTACAATTTCAGATCATGGATTTTGTGTTGTATAAATTATATCTCAACTTTTAAAAGGAGAAAGAAGCAAGGATAAACATAAAAGAAAAAAACTATGAAAATATTATTCAGAAAGTAGGAAACTTGTTTTACATGGCTGATAAAGAAACTACAAATTCAAATGAATTGGCAAAGTAATAAACTGTACTCAGTTTACAATCAACTTATTAACACAAAATAATATATATATATATCTCCAAAGGAATGAGCTAAATATATATAAAGGAATATGTAAGAAATACAAAAAATAGCTCAAAATAATACATTTTCCAAAACATTATTATTCAAATTCTAGAGGTAGGGCCATTAATGAGATACTGTCATGTACTGAATTGTATCCTCCAAATTATATGTTGAAGCCCTAATACCCAAAGTAATCATATTTGAAGATGAAGTCTTCAAGAGATAATTCAGTCATAAGTGGAGTTATTATAAGTGAATTAGTGCTCATAAAGAGACAGGAAGATAGGTGTGATGGTGCATAGCTCTAATATCAACATTTGGCAGGCTGAGACAGAAGGATTGCAGATTCAAGATCGGTCAGGACAATTTAGTGACCTAAAGACAGCCTCTCTTAAAATTTATGAAAGGTTGGGAATATGGCTTAATGTAAAGGCCTAGAGTTCAGTGCTAAGTAGGACAAAGGAAAGGTGAGTGGGACAGGAGCTATCTTTCTGTCTCAGCCGTGTGGGAATATAGCATGAAAGTGACCGTTTATAAGCCCTCCTCAGGAACAGAATCACCGACACCAAGATCACAGGATTTCCAGGACTCCAGTACTGTGAAAAATGAATTACTGTTGTGTAAGTCAGCTGGTCTATAGTATTCTACTGGAGCTGCCCTTCTGCAAGGATTACCGCCATCTCAATGGGGCAGATCTTCCTCTTGCAGCAGAAGCTGCGTTAGTCACCATGGCAGTGGGCTGCTATGGAGGGACTCCCTGTGTTTGCCTCTTGTCACCTGCTCTTCTCCTTCCTGCCAGTTAGGACATAGTGTGAAGCACTAGAGGCTTAGCAGATGATCTTGGGATTCCCAGCCCCCAGAACAATGAACCAAAATCAAATTCTCTTATTTATAGGTAATGCAGCCTTGGGTATTCTGCTAGGACAAGAAAAAGAATTTGATAAGCCAAGTAGAATGTAGCACATATAGTAGCATGCATATAAAAAATGGGCGATATGTAAAGTATATATCTTGCTTTAGATTGCGGTCAAACATTTGATAGTCATCAGTGATCCAATATATAATCAGATAAAAACAATGAAAAAAGCAGGGCACATCTCAAATAACTAATAGATTATAATTTCCTCATTAAAGAAACACAAATTACTATTTCAAATGGCCATTTGAATGCTTAAGGTACAAATGGAAAATCCCCATCCTTCTAAAACCTAACAATTTCTGGATGGTGATGCCTATTAAAGATTTAGACAGCAGAGAATAATCCAGTGCTTTATTCCTCTTTCTGAAGGAGATAAGATTCTAGACCAAAACTGTATAACTAGAAAATGTCAATCAAACAGGAAGCAAGAGTTAAGGAGGTTGGTGACAAGCAGGAAGTTAGATGTTTATAATCCACACGTGCTTTATGAATGAAAGAAATGACACAAGAATGTACTCGACCAAAATGAAAAAAAAAAAAAAAAGATCAGAACAAAGATGACTAGGTTATATATAGAAGTATAACTCCATATATAAAGCTTAAAAATACTGATTAAGAATTTAAAATACGATATTAAGAATATTGCCTTAAAACAGTTTGATACTGAGTAATAACTACTTTCCTGAGTTAGTTGAAAACTTTTTTGTTTTGTTTTGTTTTTTTTGTACCAGGGATTGAACTCAGGTTCCTGCGCTTGCCAGGCAAGTACTTATTCTACTGAGTTATCTCGCCGGCCCCTGAAAGCATTTTTAGATTCTATATTGAACAATTGTACATATGACAATATTGTAAAGTATTTTTAGGGAGTTTTGGTTTTTAGAAAATAACTGATAAAGCATCAAAAACAGTTGTATTAATGGTAAATAAACTTATGAAAAAAAATGGTCAATATCACTGGTCATTCAAGAGATGCACACTAAAATGACAGTGAGATGCCATCTTATGCCAGAAAGAATGATTATTATCAAGAATTCAGCCAGTAACAAAGGCTGGAGAGGCTGTAGGGGTAAAGGAAATCTTCTCCACTGTTGGTGGTAGTGTAGGCTGTGCAACCATTATGGAACTCAGTATGGAGAATCTTCAAGAAGACAGAATTAGCAGTCCCATCCAAGCCAGCTATCCCCCACGTATGTATTTTTCTAAAAATAACTGAAATGAGATAGCTCAGTTGAATAAGTGCTTGCCTGGCAAGTATAAGGGCATAAGTTCAATTCCCGGCTCTGCAAAAAAAAAAAAAAAAAAAGAACTGAAATCATACCTCAGTGATATACATGCACCCATGTTTTAGCAGCACAATTTGTCCTAGCTATATCCTGGAAATAAGCCAAATGCCCATCAACTGAGAAATTGATAAAAAGATATGGTATTTTTACACAATGGAATGTAAAGAAAGATAAATTTGAGGATTTTGTAGAAAAAGTGGATTCAGCTAGAGACTATCTTGGTAAGTGAAATAAATTCACATGTGCAAACAATGCATTATCTCACTGGTGTGAGAACTCAAAAGAGTAATGAGAATCTAAAAGATACAACAGATAGTATGACCAAGACAAAGCACGATCTATATAACAAGAAACAAGGTATATAAAGTAAAGCCATATTAATATGCTGAGTTGTAAAAGGCTCTAGTCTTCAACTTCTGTGGATAACTCACTACTATTGTGGATTTCTGGACTGTATTGGATTGTTTTGCTGAATTCAAGCTCCTATAGTATTTAGATGCCAATAGAATTTCCATCTCTGACAGGACTAAACAACAAAGGGGATACAAAGGAAGGAACATTTTGTATTTGTATATACAGAACAGTTAGGATAGATATACAGCTACTTTCAATTAATTCAGTGAGAAGAAAGATTTGTACTAACAGTGTTTGGACAAGATATCCTGTCTGCATCTTGTACTATGAATAACCACTAAGAAGAAAACGATGTATTAATTATTGAAAATATCCTATTAATCAGCTTTGAAACTGTCTCATTGATATTTGTTCCTCAATAAAATACAATAAAATAAAGAAATTACTAAAAAGTAATTAAATCCAGGACAATCAGGCCTTGGGAGCAGTGTAAGACAACTGCTACAATTGTGTCCCAGCTGACACAATTCCCAGAACAGGTGCAAAGGCATGGAAGTTTTGCAGATATTGTGGATTAGGGGAAAAAACATGCAAAAGAAAAGACAAACTGTGATGGGAGGAAGGAGAAAGTAAGAAAGGGAAAAAGGAAAAAGTATAGATGTACAGAGAGATAGTTAACAGTTTTACAGCTGGCTTCTCTTAGTTCCTTGAAAAGAATGCTGTGTGCCCATAATGTTTAGACAGATACCATGCCTACGTCTTGTACTCTGATTAACTAATTGAAAAGCAACAGTAGGCAAGCTATCAGCTGTGTAACTGTCTTACTAACCTGTTTTGAAGCTCAAATGTATCACTGTAACAAACTAATGTATCAACTATTGGAATCATCCCACTAACCTGTTTCACTATTTATATTTTTTCTACTTAAAATAATAATAAAAAGGCACAGAAAAAAATCATAGTATGAAAGGACAAGAAATTATTCAATGGAAAAGAAAAACTGAGATGAGGAAAAGAACAAATGTAAAAAGGAAAAAGATATATTTGGGTAGATATGTAGAGTAGTTTGGGTAATTGTGTTGTTGATTTTTGCTGACCTTTTGAAAGGAGCAGTTAATGCCTGATTTTTTTCTCTGATTTCTTTTTTATAAGAAAAAATATACTTTATTAAGACATATTTTGCCCATAATTTTATTGAGAAACAAATAGCAATGAGACAGTTTCAAAACAAATTGGTAGGACAGTTCCAATAATTAACACATTGCATACTCCCTTCCTAGCGTTATTTGTTGTAAAGATGCAGACATGATATCCTATCTACAAACACAATTAGAACAAATCCCTCTACTCCCTGAATTAAGAGAATGTAGCTATATATCTATCCTAACCATTTTGAATACACAGATATAGAATGGTCATTCATCTCTATCCCCTTTTCTTGTTTAGTTCCATCATTTAAATATTATAGGTGTGTGAACTCAGCAAAAGATTCCAAAACAGTCCAGTAGTCCATAATAGTACTGGGTCTTCCACTTGACTGGCAATGTCAGATGTTGACCTGAGTCCCCTACAGCTCACCATAACACCATGGCTTTATAGCTCTGATTTTTCTCTTAAATTTCTTATAACTTCTTTGTTACTATTTTTTAAATGAATCTTATACATTTATATCTAGTAATGTGAACAACTAATTTGAAGATAGCATCATGTAATATAACAACCACTGTTGAATTCCTATTACTATGTTTAGTGAAATCTCGTATCATTTCTAATGCTGATCTTTTCTTTATATCTCCATTACATATTCTTTAAAAATAAAAAAGACAGTTATATATATAAAACTAAAATTAAAACAAACTGACGGAGACAGAGTAACATAAAATACAAAGACATTTCTTATCAACAAGAGAATGAAGGCAAGACTATAATTGCTGTAATTCTCTCATTTTTTGTATCAAGAATTAAACAGACATCATCTCAAGTGAACAAATTAAGAAACAGAGGTAAAGTCATAAAGACAACAATAACCAGATATACAAAAATTTATATCAAAGTAAAGCAGAATGAACATAAATATTTTAGCAATTCTTCATGTTTTGTCCCATTTGAAATGGCCTGGGGTTATGCTGGTGATTCTAGCCCAGACTTACAAATTAATTACAGCATCAGTCTCAGTGAAAGGGACCTTGCCCTGTCCAAGCCTGTTGTCCACAGGTCTTCAGGGCTACTTTGTCTTTGACCTGAAACATTGGACAGCTTTTGGCCGTAAGTTTTAGTCAAATTGATGCAAGCTGAGACTTGAAAATATATTTTAGATTTTCTTTTATGCTCTTGCTTCCCTTAATTCTCATGAGGACTTGCCCTGGCTAGCCTGCAATCTGTTGGATACAATATATCCCACCAATTCTGACCTGCCACCTGAGACTTCTGGTTTCTTTTTCATTTCTATGAATCCTTCTCTGACAGCAAGTGTTTAATTGTTCTGTCTATAATGAATTTACAGTCCCTGCTGGATACTTTTTCAGTCCTTGGGTAGGCAACCTCCACGTACTACTACCTCTTGGACCCTGGCCCTGCCACTGGCTCCCTCAGGCACAAATGACAGCTGTCTTTTCAGCAGCCTGTCATCTTCTCAGATCACTCTGCTGCTTTCCAGGCCAGAAAAAGAGATGGAAAGCAAAAGAAAAACAAAGTTCAGGAAACTTTCATTTAGAATTGTTACTTTTCTCATAACTGAGACAAAATACGTGATGCCCAAAGATGAGGGAGGAAAGGTTTATTTGGCTCACAGTTCGTAGAGTTTTCAGCACATTGGCAGCTGGCTCCAAGACAGTGTGGCACAGCAGACAAGCACTGCATAAGAGAAATAGTTCATGGAGGACAGTAGGTATCAAGGCAAAGGGGAGCAAGACAAGCCCTTTTTGTCTCTTACATGGAACCCGGGCTACCAGGGTTAGTGCAGTGCCAAACTAATCAGTGGACCAATTTTGTAACACCCAATTACAATCCTAGTACCCTTAATGCTAGCATTACACCATGACTCAACCACACACTCCAGATTCAGCCCTTTCTGAACCAGCCCCACCTAGGACTGCATGAGGCTTTGAGGGGATATTAAAACACAAGCAATAACAAGAATTTATTTGGTAAAAGTGTAACTGAGGAGAGATTCATATTTCACTTCTCACTTGTTGGAGATAATGAGAGGGAGGAAGGATTTCTAAACCTTATATTAAATCTCTACTTTAAATATCACCATTGTTGGTGATACACTTCTATCATTATATGTCTTCTCTCATCAGCAGTATATTCATAAAAGCTGAATGTAGGCATTAATGTGAAATATTCCACAGTAATACAATGAACCATCACTGTTTGCTTCATATCTAATATTTTGAGTATATTGAAATGGGATAAAATACTGCAACAAAAAATGGTCAAATTTTAAGATGCTCAACAATACAAAAAACTGGCAAGACTATGGAGAAAGAGCAGCTTTCATATCCTTTTGTAGGAAATAAATAAGTACATTTTAGAGAACATTTTGAAAATTTCTACTGTCACACAAGCACATTTAAAGATGAACTTCTTCTTTGACCCTACACTTGTGCTTTGAATTATATTTCATAGATAAAATGTGCAGAAGTCCAAAAGGAGATATGAAAAGAAAGTTCATTCTAACCTTGATTCAGACTGGAAAACATCACGAATGACACAAAGATCTAATATGAACATAATAGATTCAACTTATTACTTGAATTTCATGCTATATAGTAGTAAAAATAACTGAAATAAAACTATTAATATTGACATAGCCAAAACTTTAAAATGCAATCTTGCAGTAAAAACTATATTGTGGTATGGTGTAATCACTACAATAAAGCCTTTAACAATGTTTATAAATAAGCTAGAATAATGCTGCATATTATTTAAGGTATTTAAATATATAATAACAGTGTAAAATCATGCATGAGGGTAATACCTAATTCAATACAATGACAACCTCTGATAAGAGAAAGGTTTTCAAATGTATGTGAATTATTTAATAATACAAATGTATAAAATGTAGTTAAAATTGATAAATTTATACAGTAAGTATCAACATAGACAATCTTAAG
>NW_004524629.1:11309623-11318962 GCF_000260255.1 Octodon degus
AGAGAGAGAGAGAGAGAGAGAGAGAGAGAGAGAGAGAGAGAGAGAGAGAGAGAGAAATATCTTTGGAATTTGTGATTCATGAGACCTAAATATGTAGACAAATGGATCGAGAGGTAGATAGATTGATAGATAGGTAGCTAAAGATAGATATATAGGTATATAGATGCCAAGTACATGTACATATACATATCTTTAATTGCTAGGTAGACAATCTGAAATGGACAAGACCTTCAAAACAGTAATTTCAAACCTCAAAACTCCTCTAGTATTGGGTATATCTGTTTAGAGTATGCCTTAGACTTAAGACTGGTCTCTGGAGGCTGAGTCTGCTAGTAAGTGTACAGAAATAAAGATCACTAAGTTCAAATTCCTATTCTGCCACATACCAGCTCTGTTATCTTAGGCCATGAGAGAAACAGACAACACCTACAGTATTCCAATTATATAACACAATGCTCACCATTTTAATATTAATTATCTCATTGTAGTCTTATAGCAACTCTGAGGAATAGTTACTAATATATGGTCTCCATTTTAGCACATATGAAGAAAGTCAGACTTACAATATTACTGACCTACAGATGCACATTACCAAGTAAATGCTGAAGTCAGGTTTCACCTTAGGCAGTGTCAGGACACTGTGATCGCCTATGCTACCTTATTTTATCTATAAACTAGGAATACAAGAAAAAGTCATGGAAATGACATAAGATTAAATAAAATCACTTATGTACAGTTTAAAGTTGAAAAAAGTACAGAGTTTCTTTTTTATTTTTAAAAAACCATACATTTTTTTAAAAATAATATTTTAGGAATTTCAAAGTGATTTAGGTCTTCTGAATTACAAATTACAATGAACTTAGAAACTGAGAAAATTAATGTTGTGTACCAATGTATCTTTTCCCTTTGGATGAAATCATATTTTTCACTGACATCCTTGCTCAGAAATTAGTCATCAACAACCGCATCTAGAAAACAAAAAGCAGAAGCAAAGATCATTGATAATCTGGCAAACTTAACTGGCAAGTCCAGTGCTAGAGCTGGAAGGAAAAGACCCTACCTGGCTGCTGACACATTGGGGGTCTTTCAGGACAGAGGGTGCAGAAATGGTGCTTCCATAACTCAGTGCTATAACTGTTCCATGCCAAATTCACAAATATCACAAACTGGGTTTCCGATCATTAAAAGGTAATAGACTCAGTCCTTCCCACACAAAATTCTAGAAGAATCAGGGCAAGCATCACCAAAGTCTCTCTACTTGACTTTAGGCTTGGGGAAAGCTACTCTCATATGCGTATTGTGAAAAAGCACAGGCAATATTCTGAAGTTTAAAACTCGTGAAGGAAAAGTTATCTTTATTTCCTGAGCATTCAAATCATATCAAATTATAACTTCTCTTGGTGTACAATATTTTTTCTACACAATACCAACTAGAAGGCAAGTAACACGACAGTCCTGTTCTGACTGTGACTGTTACCCTATTTCCTAGATATCCATCCTAGTGCTAATCCTGGAGTCCGAAGACAGAAAGTAGAGATAAATTCATTTTCTGCTCTGCCATTTTCACAATTGCTTTAGTGTTCCATTTTAACTTACATGAAAAAAGATAGGAAATACATAAGGGCAATTGACCCTAAGTAGTAAAACAGTTGGAATGTAGATGGAGAAAATAAATAAAAATTACACTGAGAAAAGTCCTCAGGCTTAGGGGGTAAGAAAAATAGTTTCTCCAACACTCCTATATCTTGAAGATAAGTGTGATAAATCAAAACAGAGTCATAGAAACACAGAGAGATCAAAAGCTTGCTACAGTTTGCCTCAACTCTACATTATTGAAATGCTTGCTTAGAAAGAAAAGGAAAAAAAAAAAAACAAGATGAAATATGGAGAATTCACTTCAACCTCAGCAGAAAAAAGCAAACATAGCCAGGAGTAGAGAAAATACACAGGGTTTACCTCAACCACAATTTTTGTCAAAATTCATTCTTGCTACTTGGTGCCCTTAACTAGATCAATTAACTTCTTCAGCCTCGCTTACCATGTTTGAAAAATAGTATGTACCTCATGAGACTCTTCTAAAGATTAATTAAGATAATGGACTTAAAGGGTCTATAGCAGTGCTTGAACTATAGTAGATACTCAACAATGGTTATTATTGTTGTTATTATTATTGCATTATCATTACTGATAATATACATTGTAGATACCTCTTAAGCCACATAACAATATTAGATATCTTTGATATGAAGGGTATTCTTGATTTCTGTTGACACTTCTAAGCTTCACAGTTCATAGAGTATCATTGACTAAAGAAATGTTCAGTACTTGATCAATTCAACTCTAAGTGGTTCCCAGTGTCAGCATCCAGCAAAGAAGGAGTCATGGCACTGCCTCCTTGTGTAGAATGCACATCTCCCTGAAGCTGTCAAGAAGTAGACAGATAACTTAGATTTGCATACTTGGAAATATTTTGATGTCTGTAACTCAAGAAATCAGGAGAGATATTTCTCTGCCCAAGTCCCAATGATGGCTCATGTAACTTCTACCATAACATCCCATGCTGTGTATACCATATTTTCTTTGTTATACTATGCAAGGTTTTTATTGAATGCATGTCAGCTTGTTTTCCATATTTAAGGGCTGAATACTTCAAAAATAACTGATGTTTTTTAGCTCAAGGATCCTAAGGCCAAGAGCATGACACCAGCTTTTCCTCAGTGTTGGTGAGAACTCTCATCAGATGGCCTCATGATGCTCATCATGCACATGACAGGGACAGATCACATGGCAAGACAGGAAGACAAAGAGACTGGGGATGGGATCACCTCTGTGAAGTTGCTTTTATAACAACAGCATCCCAAGAGCTAGTCATGGTTCCCAAAGCAGTATCAATTCCTTTCAAAACAGTATCGCCAGTGGCCTAATGACCTCCCACTGTGTCACATCTTTTAAAAGTTCCACCTCCTAACTCTGCCACAGTGGAAGTCATACTTCCAACACATAAAGTTTTGTGACACACTCAAACCCTAGCTGAATGTAGCCATGTAGTCATAGTAATGTTGTGTGACCTTTGAGGACCACAGTACTTCACAGTTGTCATTTGTTTCCAGCAAATAAACACAGCTAACACTTACTGGCTCTTCACATAATGAAATCCATCTCTCTGATAATAAGTACCTAATTACACCATACATCATACAAAATGCTTTCATAGATTATGTCATTTAATCCTTGTGAGATCCCTGTGAGATAAGGACTATCACCATTATTAGTACAGATAAGAAAAACAAAATTAGAGAACTAGCATAAATTAGCAACTAGGTGTTCTAGCCAAGATCAAACTAGCAGATTCCAACTTCCAAACTACCAACCACTGTGTAACCTTGTCCTTTCTTTTGGGCTTGTGTTAACCATTTGAAGATCACCTTTGCATTCCATTGAGATTTCCTTGTCTGTTATCCTAAGGGGCATATCCTCTATATTTTCTTCACAACATTCATGCTACTGTTTAATTATATATTTATCCATATATCCATTTTTCTTACTTCTCTATATTAATTGTACTCTTCTGAAATGTAGAGTCAGACCTGTTTTATTGGCTAACCTATACCCAGAAAAGTACACAGTAACTGCTAAAAAAACATATGAAAATTAGAGAAAAATATAAATGAAGAAACTAAAAATGGTCAAAGAAACTATGATTGCATTAGACACAAGAATTCACTATTCTAGTTTTGCATTTTGCGTACCATTCAATATATAAGGAACTCAATAAATATTTGTTAACATTTATGTCTATAGGTAACAGATTATGAATGAATAGACATTAATAAATTTAGGCTATTAAAAATCTTCCTTTTATTCATTTGGAAATTAAGAATTGTGAACTCATAGAGTTCCTATCTTCGAAGAATGAAAGATATTAAGCAAAATTAGAAATATCTTTTTTGGGGGAGCAGAACCAAGGATTGAACTCATACCCTTGCACTTGCCAGGGAAGTGCTTATTCTATTAAACCATCTCCTTGCCCCCCAAATTAGAAATATCTTAAGCACTTCTATTCTAGCACAAAGACTTTCTGTCTCTACCCTCTAAATCTGTAAGGGGTAGGTTGAAACCTTTTTATTCTTTATTTATTTACCTGGCACAGGGTCTCACTACACAGCTTGAACTCATAGTGATCCTCCTGTCTCAGCTTCCCCATTACAGGCATGTGCCACAATGCCCGGTTTAAATCTGTGGTCTTAAAACTTCTTTTTCTTCCTTCCAATTAAGTTTATTCCTCAAATCTGGTAAAACCATAATCTTTCTTTTTCTATTCATGACACCGTGAATGTAGATTGTGTTCTCAAAATGAGGCCACCGATCTCATTTAAGATTTGTTATCCAGGGGTCAGCCAAATAGTTCAGCAGATTAAAGCACCTGCTTAGGCAGATACAGGGACCAGGAGTTTGATCCCTGGACCTGCTGTGCTGGCCCCTCCCCTGGGGTACACTGAAGCAGCAATTAAGACTGGGCCTGTTGGCACATGCTTGTAATCCCAGTCCTTGCAAGGCTGTAGACAGGAGGATCACTATGAGCCCAACCTATGCAGTGAGAGCCTGTAGACCTTGTAGACCCTGTAGAACCTGTCCTAAAATACATTAAAAAAAAAAAGATTAGCTAGCCAACAATTTGAAATAATGTGAATGTCTTTACATTTTAACCAGCTCTCAACTATAGCCCTGGTTTCTCAAATTTGGGTGCATTCTAGAATTTGTTAACTCAGAGATTCCTGAGCTCTCCCCTCAGAGTTCCTGATTCACAGGGAATGGGAAGGACCTCAGAATTTATATTTCTAATATAGTATCAGGTGATTTTAATGCTGGTGGCCCAGGGACCACAATTCCAAAATGTGCAGTATAGGACTTAGATGTCTCTCTAGACTTCTTTACCGTGACCATCTACCTGAATCACCTGAGACTTCAACCCCCAGGTTGCACTGCAGAAAAGTTAATCTGAATTCCAGGTGTGGATATTTTTTGTCATAGTTTCAATGTCACATATTTAAAATTGCTTCAGACATTCCAATGTACACCTCAAGTTTGGAGAGCATCCTAGTTCAGTGCTCCTCAAAGTAAGTTGCATATTGACTATTCTGGCTGAAGCATTAATTCTTTGCTGTATAAAATGTGATGCTAAGAGCTGCAGCTTGGATGGTTCCTGAGACTCATAAGAAAGGTAGAACTTGTGCCACACCTCCCTTTTCTGGCTCAAACTGCATTTAAATGAAAATCTTATGTGATTATTTAGCAAACAAGAATTTTCAAATAACTAGAGAACACTAAAGATAGAAAATCTGATAGAAGAGAATCAAGAGAAACTCAAGATGCAAGAGTTATGTTCAGGTAGAACATAGTCTCGTAGAGGCTCTCCGAACTATCCCTTGATGGCCTTATTTCTTGTCCTTGCAGGATTTCAGTTCAAGTGGGTGTCGCATGTGAATGTGGGTGCAGTATACATGCGGGTGTGCAGACACAGATCCGCTCAAATAGAAGGGCATGCTTTTACCGAATCCTTCTCTTCCGCTTCTACTTCTGCCTGCGTTGAGGCCTGGATTGTGTATCCTCCATTATCCTGTCCATTCACTCAAGCCCTTCAAATTTCCTGAACAATACTTTCTTTCTGGCTGCACTGCTATATGATTTCTACAATTTTAGAGGAGCAAGCAGCCCAGAGAATGAGGTAGTGAGTGGATGCAGCCTAGCAGAGGCAGGTCCCCTGTGCTGGGTATTCCTTTCTAATTCTGCCGGTGCTGAGGCACAAGCACCATCAGTCTCTTCAGGTTTTCAGAACAGATGGAGAAAAATTTTAAACTGCTTCTTATGCGTCAAAAATCCAAGTTTTATTCTGGGTTCTGTGACTTTGGGAAGCTTGTTTATCTTAGCTCCAACTCATCAAGTTGTGGAATAACTTTGCCTTTAAAAAAGTAGAAGGCAGAGAAAACAACATTGCCAACAGCCAAGCTCACATTTCCCCTGTTCCTCTAAGTAGGAAAATGTCTGAGTTGGCATCAGGCTTCAGTTCTGGAGAAAAGAATGGGATGGAATAGAGAAATTGTAAGCATTCTTTTCTGGATTAAAAAGAAACAGCATAGAAGGAAAAATGTAAATGAGAAAGAAGATTCTGTACAGAATGAAAAAAATACTGTGTGACAAGAGAGAAAAGAAATATTTAAGACTAATAAGAATTCATGCCCAATATGCATACCCACTTAAGGAATGATAACAACACAGACTGAAATCTACGCAGTGCTTTACTCTTTTTTTCATTTGGTTTCACAATTTTATGCAGAACTTACTGAGTGATTATCCCATTTCATGGATAGAAAAACCTGAGGTATCAAAAGTTGATGTTCTAAGATTACATGGATCATAAATGCTAGAAGCAGAGGACACCTATATTTTGTGGCTTTCAATCAAACAAATTTTATTTGAAGCATTCTTATCTGCTAGAAAAATGTACCACTGTCACGAGGCCCTTGGCAACATTATCCTTAAGCTTTCAATATAGTGGTATTAGAGTGGGTAGTCTAATAAAAATCCTACAACAGGCACCTGAGGAAACAAAGGATGCAGGTCGGATTACCAAGCGATCTTTCAACTCGGCATTTTCCAAAGGAGAATCAAAAGTAACAACTGTGTGGGTGGCTATTCACTGCTTGGCTATAGAAGACTTTTCTCAAGATTTTAATGCAAAGTAACCTGTTGGGTTAGGGAAATTACATTTTCAAGCATTGTCTTAGTCACGTTAGAAGGCTAAGTAAAGCAATACAGAATTAGTGATATAAACAACAAACATGTATTTCATACGGTGCTAGAAGCTGAGAAATCCAAAAATCAAGGTATAGCCAGAACTACTTTCAAGTGAAGTCATGTTTTCCGGTTTGCAGAATGCTATGGTTTTTCTGTGAAGACAAAGCAAGCAAAGTTTCAGATGTTTCTTCATTAAAGGCAACTAATCCCACCATAGTGGTTCTATTTTAGTGACCTATTTAATTCTCAAAGGCCCTATCACCCAATGCTGCCACACAGAGTATTAGGGTTTTCATTTACAACTTTTGAGAAGACACAGATAAGGGATCCATTTGAAGCCTGTAAAACACATTTTTCTTTTTACTGGAGAATACTAAGAAGGATTGATCATTTTTACTGATAATTCCATATTTGTGACTATAAAAATAACCAAGGCCGAGGAGATGGCTCAGTAGAATAAGTGCTTGCCTGGCAAGCGCAAGGACCTGAGTTCAATCCCCGGTCCTGAAAAAAAAAAAAAAAGAAAGAAATAATAACCAAGCAAAAAATATGTCTTTTACTATTTCTCATACCTTACTCTTTAGTCTAAAGTACATTCAAATAGTGCCTACACAAAACTATATCAACCCTACTATCTTTTATTATAATGATCTTATATTATAAAGATGTTTGATATGATATGATCTGTCATTACATATACATGGTCACTTTAGCTCTGAACTTTCTGTCCTGTGCACACCTAGCACCTGAATAAAGATATACAAAACTAAAATCTTGATATTTTTATTGAAGCAATCTAGCAATCTTCTCTAGCATTTAATAACATATTTTGTTTGTTTGCTTTTATTTTTTTATTATTTTTTTTTTTGGTGGAACCAGGGATTGAACTCAGGCCATTGTTCTTGCCAGGGAAGTGATTATTCTAATGAGCCATCTTCCTGGCCCCTAATATTTGTTTTCATGGAAAAAACTGTCGGCATTCTAAATTTTTCATATTAAACTTTAGCTCTTCTTAAGAGTACCCAAATCTTTTATGTTGCTGAGTCTTATTTTCTCAAATTCTTTTTATTTAATGTGTTTTGGGTGCAAATTCCAGGAGACAAATAACTGCAAATCTAGGTTGGAAAGCTATACAGCAAAGCAGATGGGGAAGGACCAGGAATTTCTGCTGTTGATCAATATGCTCACTGATGAGGATTTATGGAGTTCGCATGGAATTGATTCAATGTATAGGCACTGAGTGAGAACATATGCAAGTTAAATTACAGCATATGTGGATTACAGACGCTGTCAAAGAAGGATGCATTGATAACATAACAGTTTAGAAATTATGTAAAAGAGCTGGGGACAAATAAATCATAGTAATATCATTTAGTTAAATTGGCTTTAGAAATACAAGGTAATAAAAATAAAATGCATAGCAGTAACAAAAATACAGTTAACATACAGAACTTTCAATGAACTACATGCTATTCTAAATAATTCCCATTAAATACTTCAACTAATCTTGAAGTAGATGTCCTTGCTATCCTCATCTTACTGGTAAAGAGACTGAGGCAGAAAGAGGCTAGTAAGTTCAGCTAAGGTCAGAGAGCACCCATGTGGCTAAGGCATTTGTATTCACAGGCAATTTGCCTATAATTTGAGATCTTAGATGAAGTTACTTCAGTTGGGCACTTTTTGCCACATTTCCAGCACTCTGGCATGAATCCCAATCATTATTATAGTCTTTGTGAACTTAGCCTTCAGTTCCCAAATGACTTCAGAAAGGCTCCTCCTGATATATTTAGCCTTCTACCCTAGTGGATAATTCAGCCCACTGAGAAATAGGATGAGGTGAGGAGAACTCTAAGTGACACAATCATACCCAAAGTGAATTACTATGATAGATTCCCATCAAATTTATAAAATATAAATGACCAGTCTTCACACATTCAGAAACAAACAGCTGCATGTCCTCCATAAATTACAGTGATTAAGTAAATTAAAGGTGATGGCTGAATAATCCCAGGCAGAATTCCTTTGCAGTGTTTAAATGTATTAAAGTCTCATTGAGGAAGGCAGGGATCAGAGCAGTGCCCTGGGTGATGATCACAAATAAGACAGATCCTCTGCAGGATTATCACATGCAAGGTCTGAATGCAAGTTATAGCTCACACAGGTACAAAGCGCTGACAGCCCCACAGCCCTTTTGACCTTTCTGTACACCTTTTTCATTTAGAAGGACAGACTAAAAATTCTAGGTAAATAAGGCATCCTCTATGCCTCTTCACTTATTATGCATTCTCCCTTCTAACTAAGAGGAAATGCCCAATGGAAATAGTTGGGATGAGGTTTGAGCCATAGTAAGAGATGCACATTTATGTGGAGGAGTAAAGGTTGATTGACTCTGTTACTCTATGAAGAGAACAAGGTTATTTATCGATTAGATGTTTTACAGCAGCTTTCCTCTGAAAGGCTCAACTTGTGCACAATTGGGGAAAGTTTGTCCAAGGGATGTAATTGATGGAAGGAGAGAAAGCAAGTGAGGGAAAGAGCAAAAAA
>NW_004524629.1:11319482-11326882 GCF_000260255.1 Octodon degus
AGAGAGAGAGAGAGAGAACTGTGTTCCATTCCTCTCTTCTACTTCTCCCAGATACTTTGTTATATTCCCAAATTTTCTGTCACTCTGAATCTTCAATCTGGGGAAATAAAACCTAAGGAGTTATTTGCAGTCTAATTCTAGTTTCTCATAAGAAACAGACATACAATTCACTTTACATTTGAATGAAAAAAGGAGGGGGCAGGAAAGACAGTGAGCAGAAAATGAAAATTAGTAGGTCTAGATACCACTTTCCCATTGCACGCACTCTCAGAACATGAAAGTTGATGGCCGAGAAACTTTCTGGATCATTGCAGCAAGCAAAGACCTAATAGGCGGAGGCAAAAACACCTCACTTTAAATGAGGGATTACTATTTTTTCCTTTCAATAATACATTGAAAGACAATTCCTTAGAACAGCCCAAAACTCTCCAGGTTGTATTAATCCTCATGCACAAAGAGGGACTGAATCAGCAGTGGCTGATTCATGTGACTCGGTGCCCAGTAATACATTTAAGACACTGGGATGTCTTTCCTCAATTAATTACCTGACTACTGCAATATAAAATGATTCACCATTTTCTTTCACTTCTAGAGAGAATACAGACTTAATTTGGCCTGTTTGTAACCATAACTTGTAGCTGTCTCATACAAAAAATTAAGTAAAATAAAATCAAATATCAAGGTTAACAAAAAGCCTTAACATGAAAAAAAAAAACCTAGCTAATTTACTTTGTAAACTGTAAACCTCTACAAAATGCTAGTTGCTCTTATGTATTTCTTTGTAATATCATCAGCTATCAGTACAAAATTTTACCCCTGTTCTCTGCCCCTGTAGACTTTTCTTACCTACCTGAAATGCACATTTTGGACTACACGGCCATGATGTGAGTCATTGCTCTTCCATACAAGCCTATCACTGCCTCCACTTTCCTCTGACCACATGATAGCTCCATCTTTTTGCTGCTGATTGGCTGCTGTTACAGGTGATAGAAGCTGATGCAGATGGATTCCAGCAGTTCTCGGGAGGATTTTATGTGCTGCTGCTGATTTACAGCCAGTTCAGCATTCCTTTAAATGGCCATAAATTCGATTGATGTCATAAATCATATCTAAAGAAAGTGCCAGTGCTCCAGCTCAGGCAGCTATGCTAATGCCTATGAAAATAACAAAGAAACATCCTCATTCAGCCTGACTCTACAGCATTAAAAGGCCAAATTGTTAGGAGCTGTCAGTTGCTGAGAGGGGAAAGGTAAAAGGGGGAGAAAGGCCTTTGTAAAGAATATTAATAACATGGCCAGGAAGGAAGTATGGATGTGTGTGGTGAGGATAAACAAGGCTGAGAAGAGGGGCTGCAGAGAGAGTGATGGAAGACAGGGCTATATATGGAAAAGATAAATGCAAATGAAATATACTGTACAGCAATGGATCATATCAGCAGTTGATATATGGGATTGAATATCACATTGTTGAGCTGGAAGCCATTAATATGATATAGTGGATGTGATATGCCAGGTGACAGCAGGCCTGGTGCAGGAAAAATAAAGAACATCCTGCAGTCTTTCAAAAAAAAAAAAAAAGAGTTTGAGGAAAAGGCAGAAAATTATACCACTACAAGTTTATAAAACTAAAATTGTGTGAGACAATTATGGATTCTGATAGGGTTCATTATTCTTTATCAGCTCTTCAATCGCATAAGGAAGGCAGGAATGCCTAACTGGGGAATACGTGTTCTGCTCCCTCAGGGCACTAGGATGGAGACTTTCTAGTCCAGCCAGGATTTCAGGAGGAACTTAGATCTTTTCTTGGGTGAAAGCACTCTCCATTGGCCTTTGAGCCACAAAGGTTGGCATCCTCACACTTCCTCACTGGAGATGCTCTGAGCCAGTGTTCATCTTTAGGGTTCCTAAAATGTAATTCGCTCAGACATTGTCTAGCACTCTGATTCAATAGCCAATTTCTTTTCCAGACCATTATTTAAACACTCTTATGTGTGAAGTACAGTGTTAGGTTTTAGAAGCTGTTGTAAGAAAGCCTTGTTATTTATTTATTTATTTATTTACTTATTTATTTATTTTTGGCAACTGTCCCCCTGCCTTTGAATGGTGGGCCCACACAATATACTTCAGTTGGCCTCTTGAGAGAAAGTCCCAGGAGGAATCATCTGGTCAGATGGCTCCAAATCCCTCCTGGTGAGGTCCAGGCCCGCACTGTTGCTCTGCCTGATGCCCACAGGTACTGACTGTGCTCTGCTGTGCAGCCTGGGAGGCTGGTGCCGGTGGTTACAGAACCAGCTCACCTTCTCATTTAGTTCAATGTGCCTTCATTCTCTGCTCAGCTTTTCACATAAGCTATGCGCCTCCCACAGTTAAAGGTGAATATGAGTGGATTCCTCATCAGAGCTGTTCTATGCACCTTTCTAATCACCCCCATTACATAGGATCCTATGGTCAGTGCTCCACCTTCCCTGCCTCCTATACCAATAACTGGAAAAAAAAATCTGCCAGGCCTGATGCTGACACTGAACTCCACTCCTGATTCAGTGTTCTGCCCAACTCAGGCTTGCCTTGCGGCCTTCACCCACCAGAATTCGCTAGGTTGAGATTTGGAATACCCTGCCAAGCCCTCATGTTGAAGGCCACACTGCTCAAAGGTGATGGAGCCCTTGGGAGATGAGATGTGATGAGAGTCTACCACATGGGAACATCCACGCAAAGGACCTATAAGGACTCCCTCTTCTTTCTCTCACTTTCTGCTTCTGAATAGCCACTGGTGAGCAGCTTATCAGAACCCACGCTTTCCTGTGTGAAGGGCTGCCTGACCACAGGACCAAAAGCAATGGATTGAAACTACCGAAACTGTAAGCTAAAAGAAACCCTTTGTATATAAATTCATCATTACGGACATTTGTTAGAGTAACAGAAGGCTAATGTAGTTCTAATGTTCTTTGTTTATATTTTTTTTTTTCATTTCACACCATTACATCCTACTCATTGCTAACTGGATACCATTATAAAATATATATCTGAAAGTACTGCCCCTTTGCTTTAAAATGCCTCACTTTTTCTGCTAAATAATATCATCTAATAGAAGTTCATGTAAGTGTTTATTTATTTGAAACTGATAGAGCAAGTTACCTAGCAGGTATTTTATGTAGTGCAAAGCTGCTTTCTCCCCTTACCTGAAAGCTCACCCTCCATGCAACTTGTTTTTCTCTCATCAGCCAGAAATACTGCCTGTCACTGACCATGCTTTTCCACTGTACCAACCAAGTTTTTGAAGGCATTCAAAGGATAGGCAGACTCCCAGAGAACTCTTTCTTCTACCTCTGCAGCCCCACCCACTAGATTCTAAAGTCAATTTGTCCTTATAGGGGAGGTACATGCTGTATCACTGTCCTTTGTCACTCTTTGGGGAGCTGATGAAAACCTGGAAGTCATCAATAAGGATGTACTCTCCAACCTAGTTCACACACCAACTGAGTTGGAAAGTCCAAATCCACGGTTCTCAAACACCAACCTGCATAAGAATAACTGACAAACTCCAAAATAGAATCTCATATCCACTCCTAGGAAGTATAATGTGGAGATCTGGAACAGGACCCCAGAAAGTCTTATTTTAAACAACCCCCAGCCAGATAATCCCAAGTATGGAAACCAGTGCTTTGAATTAACTGGATAACAGGGCCAGTTTAATTAACTGCCAACAAGTTGGGGCTGAGGAATTCAGAGCAATCACGAAATATTGCTGGACTGTGGGGATAGTGGTGAGGAGAGGGTAAGAAGCCAACCAAAGCCATGACAGTTTTAACACCCAGAGAACAGCCTTGAATTTTAAGTCTGACAAAGCAAAGCTTTTTCCATTGGCTTTATGAAAAATGTCATTAATGAAACATCTATGAATGTGTCACAGTCATGGTCTTTAAATTCTAAAATCCAAGCCCAGGGCTTCTGTATCTTCTGCCTCACATAAACTCTGAAGCCATGGGTGTGGGTACCTGACATCTCAGAGGCTCAAATTTATACTTATCTCAAATTAAGCCCATGCCATTCAAAATCAGCATAAATCTCATTTTGGATTTCTTATTTTTCCTGCTTTAAAATAGTACAATTTTAAATGATCACATAGTCTTGCTGTGAATTCTGACTTGGCAGCAGGGCCCACAAAAACCATAACTCTTAACAATAACCTTGACAGTGTCACTGTTTGTCAAGGTGTCAGCCAACATGGGAACAACACCTGCATAGGTGGCCTCCAGGGGTCATTGTGGATTCGCATTCCACACTGAGCTGGTGGTTGTGATGCGAATCTTGTCCTCAGTAGCACCTCTTCAGGTGTCATTGAGAGCTCCCTGGTTACAGTGATTCTTACCACACATGGATAGACTCTTCTGTCATCACCTAAACATTTGGCATTCATTAATGACTAGCTTTCCTTCATCACGACATCTCTGAATTTCAGCGGGCTTATTAATAAAATAAAAAATGAAAGTCCTTTTTCTCTGCCTCTTGTTAGGAGTGGTATGAGTCTTGTACTGAGTTACACTTATAATTATTGTGAGTATAATATTTATTGTGTATCTGTGAATGATAAATAATTATTGTGTATCTGTAAATGATAGAATGAAGGAGGGAGGAGTGGACCAGTGAATTACTGAGTCTTGTTGAACTTATATGATGGTACATTGAGCTTAGAAAGAGGAAACTGAGCTTGGTGTGAAGTATTCCAGCAGCTCACATAAGAAAAGGAAGAGTAAAACAAGATAAATCTTGGAATGAAACCATGCCTTAGCCACTCAGAAGCTGAAAAGGTGACAAAGCTGGGATGCTGACAATGTGTGGGATGGAGAACCCACACCATGTATCCTACATTCATCTCCCTTTCCAGGAAAATTTCAAACACACCTTCCTGTATTTTCAAAAGTTTCTCAACGAGAGCAGAAAGGATGACAATAACAGAATGAATGATAGAGCATAAAGTGTTGATCCTGGAGTGTTTCTTTCTTCTCAGTTCAGAACCATCATTAGGGTCAGTACGCACAGAAGGGAACTGAGGACAGACAAGACTGAAATACGGGAAGAGTGAAAAAAAGAGGAAAGTGAAATGGGAAAGAAAATGTAAAAGTATGAACCCTTCTTTGTTTTTGGCTGTGCAGCCAACCAAAAGTTAAGTAAGGCAAACACTTGTACTTCTGGAAACTGAAAACAAATTGAAATATTTTAATACAGCACCTTAGTCTCTCCATCCTAGGGATTTTAAATTAAAGATGCAAGTACGATGTTTGAGAGCTCAGCAGACTTAACTTTGCAAGGTCTTGACTTTAGCAGATCTTCCTTCTGAAGTGTTTGTGGGGAATATGAAAAAGAACAGGACACCTGGTGGCCTTGTGGCTTCCCACACCCACATCTATGGCATCCTACTGCAGGTACGCACCTCTCCCTCAGGTTCACTTAGCTCAGGTGGCTGCTTGTGGCCCCAAACCTTCAATCCTTCCATCTTAGCACTTTCCTTACATCTTCACAGTGGAAGCAACTTAATTTTTCCCCATGTATCCATCATCTGCAATCTGAAATTTTAAAGAAACTTGTGCAGATTGGTTAGAGACAATTAAAGAAACACAACAGGATGTGTCTTCGTGCTGAGCCCACAGACCTAAGCTGACACCAAAGTTCGTCAAAGTTTTATAGCCCAGAACTACTCCTCATCTGACTACAGAAAACAAAACTACCATCCTTTCTGCCCTTACCAAAAAGTTTCAGGAATCATGTGACTCAGCACCTCCTACCAGAAGACCCTAGGAAAAGTAAAAATGGTTTGAAACCAAGCTCTTCCTCCTGAAAGCTCACATGGTCCTTGGTCATCTCTCAGTGGGGAAGTTACTCTTCAGAGAAAGCAACCCACCCAGCACGATCTCTTTCCTATTTGCCCTCATATTGTATCTGTAAGCTGTGTCTTCCAAACCTCTAATAACTCCAAGGGATGGCAATTATAAAGTAGTTCAAGACAAACATATACTCATCCCTATACCTGTAAAATAAGTAAATCAAAACAGATTATTATGGTTTATGAGTCAGTTTCCCCTCAAAGCCTCACACAGTTATGGGGCAGCTTCTGGAGTTTGTGATTAATTATTGTGGGTGTGTATGCTACACCTGCCCTGGGGCAGGTAATTTGCATTTTAATGTAAGGAGGGCAGAGAGGCCAGCTAACTGCCTGAGCAGCTGCTTCTCCTTTGCTCTCTTGCTTTTGTAGCCTCCATGAAATTTTGCTTTCTGCCACGTGCCCCTCTACCTTAGAACCAGCTGAGTATGGACTGAACCCTCTAGAAACTGTGAGGTGAATAAGCCTTTCCTTCCTTCATTTTGGGTGTTGGATATTTGTCCCAGCAATGAGAGAAGAGTAACTGAGAACCAGGTTTTGTGTTTCTTGGTCTTAGACTCTCACTGTCTCTCTCTCCTCTAGCTAAGATGTGAGGCTGGAATTCTGACAATATATGGGTTCGAGAACCCACACCATATTTTCCTGGATTCACCTCCCTTTCTAGAATAATTTTAAATGCACTTTCATTTGTTTTCAAAAGTTTCTCAGTGTTGATAATAAATTACATGATCACCCTAATTTGAGAAGGATTAGTTATTATTATGAAACAAGGCATATTAACAAAAGCACTAGCCTCTTACCTGAAATAGCACTCTCCATTCTTAGCTGCTGCTCATTTATATAACAAATATAACTAAGCTCCTATGATATGCTTTGATTTTTCTTGACACTGAGTTTGCAGTAATATAACAAGGTTGCTGCTTTCAAGAGGCTAACATTCAAAAAGACCAAAACAATCTTAAAAGCCAAATTCTGACCATGATATTCCCTATTATACATCACTTCCAAGTGATGTATACTGTTCGAATACTGCAGTCAGAACTCCTTATCTTGGCTCCCAACTAGCCACTCATCTCCAGCCCTGACTGCTTTCCCTGATTTTGTTTGACCATCTAACTCACCTTTCACGAATGCTTTGTGATTCAGCAATGTTCTTTATTCTGCTCATAAAAATTCCTCTTCACTATTTTCTCCTTTGGAAATCTCTGCTTATCTATCAAGTTTCAACTCAATGTCATTTAATTTCTTTAGCTTTCCCTCAGCCTTGAAGACAGAATTAATCACTCTCTTATCTTTGAGCATGAAGTAATTTATAAATACATTTGTCTTAGCATATATTATATCTTGGTTTGGTTAACAAGTTTGTGGCTCATTCTTACCTCTAGACCACGAATCCCTTGAAGACAGGGACCAAATCTTATTTTACCCTATGCCACCTCTGCCAAGAATAGCAAAATTGCTCAACAAATTTTGCTTAAATGTCCACAGAAATGTATAGGCCATAACATATTTATTTATTTATT
>NW_004524629.1:11327972-11340149 GCF_000260255.1 Octodon degus
AGTCTAAATGCCTGTCTGACAAGTATCAGGACCTGGATTGGACCCTTGTACAGCGTGCTGAGCCAGCCACCAAAACCTGGCATGGTGGCACATACCTGTAATACCAGTGCTGGTGAGGTTGAGGCAGGAGGATCAAGAGGAGTCTGAACTATGTGATGAGACCCAAATGGCATAAATAAATAAATAGATAGATACATAGGTAGCATGTTTAAAACTTAAAAGAAAGTTCAAAGACTTCCTAAAAAAACCAAGACCTGCATCTACACATTAGAGAAAATGAAGTGACAGAGAGCACAATGATTGAAGTGTGTGTTATGCCTCCTAGACCAGAGGAACTCCACAGGAAAACAGTCTGCAACATGTTGTGTCCTCAGTCTTGGCTTGGCTGTAGCATTCATTTCCAAGCTCTAAATATAATATGCATTTTATAGTAGAAATAAGGGATAAAATCCATCAAAAAGGCAAAGCAAGGCCCAAAATAACTGGACATCCTAGACAGATAGGTATTTTTTAAATATATTTAGTACAGGGTCTACAGGGTCTCACTACGTAGATCAGACTCATAGTGATCCTCCTGTTTTCAGCCTCCCAAGCACTGAGATTATGTAAATGTGTCACCATGCCCAGTCTCAGTCTCTGTCTCAGCACACTCCAGGAGTAGGGCCGGCACGGCACTCAGGGATTGAACCCCAGCCACTGTGCTCTGCCTAAGAAGGCACTTTAGTCCTCTGAACTATCTGGCAGGCCCAGATACACTATTAAGAAACAGTAACTACAGAGCTATGACAGTAAACCATGAATACCTAGTATTGTTTGATAAGTCCTTTAATTTCATATAAATGAATTTATAATTTATTTTCCCCTATTTGCTTTCTCTATTTGATTTATTGTTTCAAGTATTCATTTTGATACAATACCTTCAGATAAACTATCTCATTAATCTCAGGTCTTGATCTAGGTGCCTGCCTCTGATATATTTTTTGTTTGGTGAACTGACTTACAATATAAAAATTTGTAATATCTACTTCATGATTAATAGTGCTTTAATATACAGGTGCTTTAATCTGCTGAGCTATTTGGCCAGTCTTGCTACTTATTTTAAAGAGAAAAAAATAAAACAATACTAAATTTCAAAACAAAGTGAAAGGAAATTAACAAGGTTATTATACTGTGTGTTATCTTTAAAGTAGTTGGTCAGATTACCAGTACTCATTTCTGTGACTACACCAAAATTCATGTGTCTCGTCCATTTTGCTTAACTTTGAAATAGAATGCAATATTTTACTTAAAAAAGATGGTACAATGGACACACTTGTATGTCTTCTTGCTTATATGTGTGGAAGTGTCTTATGCTGAGAAGTGAATTACACAGCAATAGATAATTTCAGTGTGGATTTACAATACCCATGTGCATTGTCTATTCCTGTGTTGACTCCTCCATGTGGCATGCTTTAGCCTATTCCTTGTGATTTTGTCCATACCTAGAAGATCTTGTTGCCTGGAACTAGAAGGGATTGTCCAGCCTCTAAATCTGAGTTGACTTTATTCTTTCTTTCTTGCTAAACCAACTCCTACCTCTAATATAAGACTGAAGGGAAGTGGTGGAAGCAGGCATACTTCTTGACTTGGATTACATTCAACTTTCAGCCTTAAGTGTGCCTTCATAAGTTTTACAATATGCTCTCTGTCACCTTGAGGAAGTTCCTCCTGCCCCCTCTATGGAGGAAACTTTTATTCAATGAAGAGATACTCAGTTTTATTAACTGATGTATCACCATGACTTTTCTACTTTTAAAATCACCTAGGACAAATTCTAATGTATTGGTTGGTTTTAAATGTTTAACTAACTGAATATTCTACATAATTTCTTATTATAATTGTTAGAATTTTGTTTAGAATCTAATCTATTTGGGATATATAAGGGTCAAGGGACTGACAACAGTTCTCTCTCCAGTGCTTTGTATGTTGGAAAAGCTCATATTTATAGCTTCTGACTACAAAACAAGACCCCGTCTGAGAATATCTGGCTCTCCCTCCTGTTCTAGGGCAATAGCCACCGAACCAAGAGATCAGAGAGTCCTGACAACCAGGAAAATTAACCTCTTTAATGTATTTGTTCTAACTTCTCAAGGCCTGCTGATTTTCAGAAGTTTTTGCCTCAGATGTGCCCTCCATTTCCTGCACTCCCTGAATTCTTGAGGACAGTCCAGAGAAGTCTTTGTCTTAGGTCCAAGAGACTATAACCCTCCTGAATCCTCTATAAACTATTTTGCATTGTATTACTCTAATCATTTTCTGTAAATTCATGAATAAGTTTGGTAACCTGATCAGCTCTTGATAGTGATGAGCATGAAGGTTGGTGATATGCAGGCTTGTTGTCAGACTTAGAGGTATTAGTTGTTTATTATGCCTAGTTATTACCTCTCAATGTCTGTGAGATCTCTAGTACTTCTCTCATTTTTTTTCCAAAGTTTTATTGACAAACAGATAGCAATGAGACAGTTTCAAATCATATCAGAAGGACAGTTTCAACAAATAATACACTGCATATATTCTTCTTAGTGATTAATTGCTGTACAAGATGCGGACTTGTGATCCTATTTACAAACACCATTAGAACAAATCATTCTATTCATTAAGAGAATGCAACTATATATCTATCCCAACCTCTTTGAATACACAGATAGAAAATGGACATTCATCGGTATACCCCATTTTTTCTAAGTTCCGTTATTGAATATTATAGGTGTGTAAACTCAGCAAAATATTCTAAAAGAGTCCAGTAGCCTATAATAGCATTGGGTCTTATATTTAACTGGCAATGTCAGAAATTATTGACCTGAGTCCCCCACAGCTCAACTTAACAGCATGGCTTTATTTCTTATATTTCGACTTCATACTTTTCTACTGGATGGTCAAGACCAAGGTAAAGCAGGACCTATGCAACAAGAGTTGTAGCTTTTTGGTCTGAGAAGGTCAGTGAAATGCCCTCAGGATTTGTCCTGAGATCCTGTACCTCAGATTGTAGAACCTTCATCAGTGCAGCCATGTGGATGAGTCACGGCCATTGCTTGGCCAATGTGCTCTCTGTGAAAGCCTGAGAGAGTGTCTTCTCCCCATGTGACTCTCCTTAGGCACACTCTACGTCATCGATCACTTTCCTCTTTGGCCCCATAATCTTCTTGATCAGAAAATTTGGGACACTACCAAGGTACATGACGTTACAGTACAAGTTCTCATATGTCCTGACTTCTCTCATTTTGGATGATGGGATGATTTGCTTCATCTTTATTTTTCGGATCAATCTAGTTGTCAATTTAATTATCAATTTAATTAATACCCTTTTTGTTTGCACTACTGAGGGCAGCTATGCAATTTTAAAAATAATAATAATTGTTATCAAAGTTATTCTATAAAACATTATAATGGGTGTCTTATACTGCAAAACACTATAAGTAGTAGCAAAAATAGCTACTGAAATATCAACTTCAGGGCTGGGGAGATAGCGAAGTGGAATAAACGCTTCCCTGGCAAGCGCAAGGGCCTGAATTCAATCCCTGGTTCTGCCAAGTAAATAAATAAAGAAAGAAACAAGTAAATATCCACTTCTCCAATAACTTCCCCTTTGTATGGTGATGGCCAGTGTACCAGAGCTAAATAATGCCTATGAGTGCACTAAGTAAAGATAACTAGCTTGTAAACACTTCATTGTTTTCATCTAGCAAAATAATTTGTGCTGTTTCCTACCAGCCACAGCCCAGGTTTTGGATGGGGCTTATCTTGTGCACATAATAAAAGTATGAATTAAAAGAAAGAAAGAAGAAAGAAAGAAAGAAAGAAAGAAAGAAAGAAAGAAAGAAAGAAAGAAAGAATCCACTAATTGTTGCCTTTCTTGAACTTTGTACTACATTTTTTTTCCTAATTTGCTATGGGGTCTTGCTATGCAGCTTAGACTCTTTGTAGTCCTCCTGTCTTAGCCTCCCCAGAACTGGGACTGTAGGCATGTGTCATCATTCCCAGTTTTGGTGGCCTGCAGGGCATGCAATACCAGGAATCGAATCTGAGTCTTTGTACTTGCCAAGCAGGCACTTAAACTGCTGAGTTATCTCCTCAGCCCTGTACCACTATTATACAATTCATTTTACATATTCTGAAATCCACAATATACTATTGGCTGAAACAGAAGAACCACTACAAGTCCAAGCTATGCAGCAAGACCTTATACCGAAAAAATAAATAAAATATTAAAAAATATGATGATCCTCCTGATATAGATTTGTATTGATTGTGGTTCCTCGGTCTTCTTGGAACTGTGCTTATAGAGTTTTTATCAAATTTAGACAATGTTAGAATGTTTTCCTCCTTTTATTTCTGTCTTTTGGGGACTACAGTGACACATTAAGAGTCTTGATGCTTGGTTACAACTCACTGCCACATTATCTGTACTTTCTCTTCATCATTATGAAATGTTCTTCCTTAGTATCAAATCTGTAATTGAACTTATCAAGTGTGTTTTTCATTTTGCAATCTAGTTTTATTCCTAGCAGCTTAATGTGGATCCTTTTTATCTTCTGTATCTTCACTTGATAAGTTCATGCTTTTTTATTCAGATCATATGGTATATATTTATAATCTGTAGTTAATGTTCTCCTATGCAAATTTTCTGATGTTTGTTATTTCCAGTTCTATTTCTGTAGATTGATTTTTCTCCTCATTATAGTTTGCATTTCTCTGTTTCTTTCCTTTCCTGGTAATCCTGATAATTTTTTATTTTATTCCAGAACTTGTTAATTTTACATACTGATTTCTTTTAAGTAAAAATGTTTTGGAGGTTTTTTTTTTATTTTTATTTATTTTTTGGCAGAACCGAGGATTGAACTGAGGCCCTTTCGCTTGCCAGGGAAGTGTTTATTCCATTGAGCCATCTCCCCTGGCCCCCTGGAGCTTTGTTCTTCTGGGCAATTAAATTACTTGGTGATCCCAGCACTTGGGAGGCTGAAACAGGAGGGTCACTACGGTTCCCGTCTATTTAGTGAGACATTGTACACCCTGTAGACCCTGTTCTAAATTCATAAAAAAAATTTTTGGTGAAATTTGACCATATCAAGTTATGTTTTGAAGATTCCTAGGATGAAGTAGACATCTATTATTCTAGGCTCTGATTGATACAAAAACTAAGAAAATGAATTATTTTTGAATGCATGTAAGGATCATTCCACATGCTTTGTTGTAGTAGGGCTTTACCTAAGCTCATGGATGCTCCCCTCTCCCCACCAGTGACACTCAGTGGACCCCACAGCAGTGTTCCTTCCTCTCACATTCTTCCCTAGGAGATTTCAGCATATGTGACAACCAAGATCTGAATTCTGTAGACAACTGTGGCCAATTTCATTTCCTTCTCCCTGAACTGCATTCTATACTTTTTCTCTACCCATAAAATTTAAGAAATAAACATTTCATTCTATGTGTTTCTCTTTTCACATATCTCACTGTGTCATGCTACCTGTAGTGCAGTTTGTTTGAAATTATTGTTTTGTATACTCACTTACTTTTATGAGGTTGAAAGTAAAAGATTACACTCAATTTCCATTTTGTGTCCTAGAGTTGAAGTTGGAAGCATGTTTATTCCTTTTACAATTATTTTCTGACAAATGGTTTTAAAACTACATATGCCCTTTAAGTGAAACTTTGCTTTTTAAGTTTGCTTTCCTTGGAAAGTGGTTTGATATTTGAATTAAGATTTATTAATTGATTCATAATTTACTTCAAAGTATTCCTTTAAATATCAAACTTATCAGGTTTTGCTTACCAAGTTAAATTGCTATCTCTATTACTTTAAAAGTAGCAATTTGTGTTTTTTGTTCATTTTGTACTCAATAAATTTCTTTATTGCCTAACATATGGTCATTTTTATATATTTTTGAATTGCATGTATCTATTAATATCATATGTGCACTTATATTCTAATCAATTATATTAAGCTTATTAATTATTCAACCTTTCTATATTCTTTTTTCATTTTACAATTCATTAGAATCTGAGGAAATATTAAATTTTTATTTTCTGATAAGGAATTTGTCAATTCATTTTTTAAGTTCTTTACTTACAGAATTCATGTGTTTCCAGTTTACACTTGAAGAGCAAAGTGATTCATGGTTGTGATACTTTCTGATAAATTATTCCATTTCTCATTAAACATCATTATTTTGCCTATAAATATGACTTTCTGACACTAATAAATCTTTATATCTCTTTGAGTATACTATTCGGGAATAATATAAAGCTTAAACATGAAGAGAAAGTAATCATTCTATATCCATTTAATTTATTGGTTGGAAAGAACAAATATAAATTTGTAAATAAGATTATAATAAAATGCAACTGACAGTAAAATGAACTTATAGCTTACAGAGCTTTTAGTATAAAAATCCTTTCTCAACACTGTACAATTGATTCTAAGTGTATTATTGTTCTTTAGTTCCCAAGATTACAAAATTCACTCCTCATTAGTAATTAAAAGTTAATAGAAAAAAATTTATCCATTAAAATAATTTTAAAAGTACACTCACAAAACTAAGTCCTAGCAAACTTCATAAATTTATAGATTAAGCAAGTAAGGGGTAATTTTAAAAAGGATAAATTATTTAGAGACTCTCATTGTCTCAAAGTGTGTACCTTTGAATTTTGTGAAGAATTATCTAAATACACGCTCTTGTCATTATTAATGACAAATGATTAATGTCACTATTAATCATTCATAAATATAGCTATTTTAATAACTGTGTTCATCTATTTTGTTAAAACTAAATTTTCAATGTAATCTATAATCTCAACACTTGAGGAGCAAAGGCAAGAGAATTGCAGTAAATTTAAGGCCATCCTGGGCTACATAGTGAATTCAAGATCATCTATCATGATTTGGGATTTTGCAAGGTGCCCAGGACACATTTTATAAGATTATTTTATAATGAATCACCCAGAGAATCATATAAAAAGAGGATAAGAAATATGTCCACACACTAAAGACCAAAGAACAGCTGAGAGCCTGGATTCCACAGTAATCCTGAGGAATTACACCTATGAGTCCAGCTGATGACCTAGAGCTCATAATAATGCCTCCCACAAGTTGAACTGGAGGCTGAGAGCCTATGGCAATGTCCCATGCAGGCTGGCTTCATGGATCTGCATTGGGAAAGCCCAGAGGTCAGTGGTGGAAGCTTGGAAGTCTGTGCCAGTGGGATGAAGGATCTGTGCTAGCAGGCTGAGCATAGTAAACTGGAGTCAGGAAGTAATGCTCAAGGTAAGAACCAGAGCTTCCCCCAATAGTACCATAGCCACCCTCAGCAACAGTGAGGTCCCTAATGATGAAGAAAACTGAACTCCTATCAGAAAAGTCAACAAGAGAAGCTTCTCCAGGAGGTCAAGCTGTGCAATATTTTCTCCAGAGCTAGGAAGCATAAAGGCTTCAAAAGGAGAACTAGAATTCTCAAAATGAATTGTAGCCATCCTCAGTAAAATTGAGATCTGAGCTCCTCCTCCAGTGAGAACAGCCAAGTTCCTCAGGAAAGCCAGCATAACAAGGTCCTCTAGCAGAATATCCCAGAAAAACTAGCAGCTTCCAAAAGCTCCAATACCTTCTCCAAACAGCTTTCATTTCTTTTCTTCTCTCTCTCTCTCTCTCTCTCTCTCTCTCTCTCTCTCTCTCTCTCTTTTAGTAAGAGTCTACAGGATCTACAGGGTCTCACTACATAGATCGGACTTGTAGTGATCAGCCTGTGTTCAGCATCCCAAGATCTGGGATTACAGGCCCACAATAGCACACCCAGTCTCAATCTCCACTTGCACGCCCAGGGGCAGAACCAGGCTCCTGTGTCTGCCTAAGCAGGTGCTTTAATCGCTGAACTATTTGGCCAGCCTCAAACAGCCTTCCTAATAGTCTTCCAAGAATTTCTTTAGTTGTGCCTCTTATTCTACTGGCAATTATCCTCAAGTGGGCCTCCCACACCCAGCACCATGATGGTTCAGTTCATCTGGGTATAACAAGTTAACCATTAGTTGGCCACCCACCACACCAGCCAAAACTACATAACAAGTCCCTGTCTCAAAAAAGTAAACAAGTCTGGCAAATACAAGGTCCTGAGTCCAATCCCTGGTACAGCCAAAAAAAAAGGAAGAAGAAGAAGAAGAAGAAGAAGAAGAAGAAGAAGAAGAAGAAGAAGAAGAAGAAGAAGAAGAAGAAGAAGAAGAAGAAGAAGAAGAAAAAGCAGATAAAATAAATGAAAAAGTAACTAAACAGATTTATTTAAAATGTTATATATCATAGTATGATTTAATTTCAATAATCATAGCTTTATGCACATATAAATTTTAGTTTATATCCAAAATATATGTATACACAAAGTGTTTGTTTTGCACATATGGTATTTTCCATGAAATTCCATTTTTGTCTAGGAAAATTATGGTCATCTTTCCTTGTTACTATTAGCTGTTTAATCTCTTAGATTCCAATGTGTCCCTAAATACAAGTTGCATTCTTTGTTGACTTCCTGTGAACTACATCACTGTACATAAAAGTATTGGATATGTCATTGTACATCTCTAAAAATACTATTCATCAATCAGGTTTTATAGTACCAAGATACTTCTATAATCTTGTCATTCTAACATTATCTCAATATTAATTAATAAGAACCATTTCTCATTATTTGTTTTCATAATTTAAGGATGTAAAATCATTAATTTTTCAAGATGGTCTCCAGATACCCTTTTTAAACTGTTCAGAAGCATCTATTAATATTTGAACTGAGATTATATTTTAAATTGTGTGTCATGAGCAATAAATATTTTTAGTTTTGGGTTTTGGTCTTGCCTCAATGTATTCATTATTTTTGGTAGCTTTTTGTGTCAGAGTTTTATGTTTATTTAATCTACTAATATATATTTAATATATGTGTGCTTCCAATTGTTTCAAAGTAGTTGTTTCTGTTCAGATTATGAGACATTAAGAATGAAAGGAAGCACAATATTTGCCCTAGAATGGCAATCATCAATTGGATCTTATAGCTATTGCTAATGTTTTTAAAAGTTGTCTTTGAGTAGACTATGCAAACAATGCACAAATAACTGATGTGTGTACACACACATATTACTTGAGTAAGCCAAACTCCACTCATATTGTTAACTGTGATATTTCATACATAAATCATGTCAGCCTTCAGATTCTCAGACATATCACTTTCATTCAATCACAACTTGGACAGTGTCTTAATAATATTATTTAAATTATTTTTCTTAACTTATTGTATTGTGTATAACTTTTTAATATGTCACATACTAGCATTCTTTTGATCCTTATATTTTTTGGGAGCCACTGCTACAATAATAATAGTTTTGGTTCAAATAGTAGTTGTCAGTAGTAATTATTTTATCATAGTAATTATTTAACTATCACAATTATAATTACCAAAAAAGACTGGCCAAATAACTCAGTGGACTAAAGCACCTGCAAGCAGGTACAGGGGTCAGAAGTTCAATCCCCAGGCCTGCTGTGCCAGCCCTGCCCTCGGGGCACACTGAGAGGGCAATTGAAACTGGGCATGGTGGTGTGTGCCTGTAATCCCAGCTCTTAGGAGGCTGTAAACAGGCGGGTCACTGTGAGTCTGATCTAGTAGTGAGACTCTGAACACCCTGTAGACCCTTCCCTAAAAATAAAAAATAAAAAAAAAACAATAATGATGAAGGAAAAGACACAAAATTGTTATATAGGTCAATGACATTTTACATCCATATAATCTATATCAGCATAAGATAAAGATACTTCTACTTCTTTAGAAATGTCTTCCTTGTCCAGTAAAATTACTGTATTCCTACACATTCTAATATACAACAATGTTATGTGAATTTTTCTATTTCAAAATATACTAACATATGCACATTTTCTACTCAGTACTGTGTATAATCTTTCCCTCTTGATTCCCTATTGCTTAATATCACATTGATGAGTTTCATTTGTTTGCATGCTATAACAATAATTTGTGATTTCATTGATAATTATTCACTCTAAATATATACTTCACTTTTATTCATTGAGTTTCCTTGGTATCTCATCACTCACTGATTGTGTTAACTTGTAAGAAACAGCCAGTTAAATGAGATCAGCATAGTCCTTGATGTGGCTGAAGAGATTTACCAAAGACAGATGACCCACAATGGACATGTGCGTCACCTGAATGGAATAAGGGAAAAGTGAAGAAGGAAGTATCCTTTCTATTTATCCAAAGGGCTTCAGAACTCTCCTTAACATTGGACATTATCTTGCTGGTTCTAGTGCAGGTACTTTAGCCTTCCAGCGCATATTTTTCAGTGTTCCATTGCAGACTCATAGAATTTCTGATCAAAATTCACACATGAGAGTGCAGTGAGCTCTGACCCTTGCCTGGATCACTCAGGTCTATAGTTTACAGACAACACTTTCTCCTCATTGAACTAATAAAAGTTCTGTACCTGACAGTGGGCAGCCACCATAAGCCAACATTTTGAATTCTTATATATTTGCATAACTTGCATTATATCTTTTTCTCTAGTAATCACAGACTGATACAAATTTTCATACTGGGAATGGATCTAGAGAAATAGAATTATAAAGATGAAATGTCTTAATGGCTTTGTGGTTCTTGGAAACAGCTCTCTAATTTGATAATGCTGACACTCTGCAAGACCATCCTCACCAGCTACCTTTGCCTCAAATCCTATTACCAGCCTCACCTCCAAGAAGGTGCCTAAGGGTGAGCTGCATCGTGTGACTCATGAGGCGGTCCACTGTTTTCCTAAAGAATTTCTTGAGTATTTTTTATTTTAATTCTTTTAAACAGAGATCTGATCAGTAAGTGTTGGAATAGATAACACAGGTGTGGGATAATGGTAGCAAAAACTTTCACTGGATCAAGCTGAGTTTGTCAATATGGGAAGATTAAATAGACATAATGAATTTAATATTACTGCTCTTGGAATTTGAAAAAATGGTCACAATCTTTTTTACTATTGGGCAAAATTGTGGATCAAATGATGGCCAACTGAGAATGAGAAAAAAAAAACAATGAAACAGTTTCAAAATAGGTTAGGACAGTGAGAATAATTAATACATTGCATATTAATGTCTTCATAGTAGTTATTTAGATGACAAGATGCAGATATGATATCTTGTCTAAATAATATTAGTACAAAATTTCTTCTCATTGAACTAATAGAAGGTAGCTGTATATCTAGCCAAAGTATTTTCTATATACAGATATGTATTTTTTTCACTATAATATAGTCCTTTACTTATATCCCCCTTTTTTGTTTTGTTTTGTCAGAGATGGGTGTTCCACTGCAGTTAAAGAAACTGTATTTAGAGAAGTCTTTAAAGAACCTTTTCATATTGATGCCAGTTCAAAAATCATAAATACTTAAATTCAGCAAGATAATCCAATACAGTCCAAAAGTTCACAATAGTAGTAGGCTATCAACAGCACTGGCAAATATCATAAGTTGCTGACTTGAGCCTCTTACAGCTCAGCATATTAACATGGCATTACTTTTTATTCCTTGTGGTTATTCTTTTCTGCTGGATGGTTAAGACCAAGTTAAATCAAGACCTATATAAATAAAAACGTAACTTTCATATCAGACAAGGTCAGTCAAATTAACTCAGGATTTACCCTGAAACCATGTATAGCACCTTGTAGATCTTTAGTCAGTGTCAGCTAAGTGGATGAGTCATGGCCATTGCTTGACCAATTTTCTCTCTGTGAAAGCCTGAGAGAATGTTTTCTTTTGAGGTGACTCTACTTAGGCACATGATGCATAGTTGATCACTTTCCTCTGTGGCCCCACAATCTCCTTGATCAGAAACTTTGGAATACCACTGAGTTGCAAGATGTCATAGAACGGGTACTTTTATGTCCTGAGTCTTCACTGATGTCTGGCTATCCTTATAGCCCCTCTTTTTCTCTAATTTTTTTCTAAAAACTTTAGTTGTTAAACAACCAGAAGAGAAGCTTAATGATATTATTACCTGTAACAGAGGCAGTTGAGCTTAATATCACTATCTGTTTGAATATCAAACTCCTTAGACATAATTAGGAACTGCTATTTTCCAACAACCATGGGTATTATACACTTTAAGTCCCTATACAA
>NW_004524629.1:11341915-11343008 GCF_000260255.1 Octodon degus
CTGGGGTGACTAGGTGTCTCAGTTTTGTTTTAATTTACATTTCACAAATGGCTAGTGATGTGGAGCATTTTTTCATGTATTTGTTTGCTTCTTCTATTCCATCCTCTGAGAAGTACGTGATCATCTCACATGCCTGATTTTGGATTGGGTCTTCAAATTTTGGGGCTCTAATGTTTTAATTCTTCATAAATTCTAGTTAAAAGATGCTTTTCAGAGTGCTTATTAGTTAAAAGTTTTTTCCGAATTTGTGGGTTGTCTTTTCACTCTGTGGTAATTTCTTTGAAGTGCAAAATCTTCTCAATAAGAGGAGTTCCCAGTTGTTGATTCCTTCAAGTATTTCCTGAGGAATTTGATTTTTGTTTATGGATTATTTGCCAACCCTTATGTCTTCAAGACTTCCACCTACTTTCCCTTCCAAGAGATGTGGTGTTTCTATTTTAATGTTTAGATCTTTAATCCATTTTGACTGTACTTTAGTGTATGATGATGGAACTGCTTCAAGTTTTAGTTTTTGGCATGTAGAGAGCCAGTTTTTCCAGCATCATTTGATAAAGAGGTTATCTTTCTTCCAGTAAGCATGTTTGGCCCCTTTGTTGAAAATAAGGTGGCTGAGAGTGTTTGTAGTGGCTTCTACATCTTCTAATCTTTTCCATTGTTCCTCAGGTCTATTTTACTTGTCAATACCATGCTGATTATAACACTGTAGCTTTGTAGTATACTTTCAAGTCAGGAATTGTAATGCCTCGTGCCTTACATTTGTTACTTTTTCTAGTCTAGGTTTTTTCTGGTTCCCAATAAATTTTAGGAATGATTTCTCTAGGTCTGGGAGGTATGTTGGTTGTATTCTGACAGGGATTGCATAAAATCTGTGTGACAATTTTGGGAATATGGCCATCTTCACAATGTTCAATCTTCCTATCCAGAAGTAGGGATTGTCTTTCCATTTTCTATAATCCTATAAAATCTTTTTTTTCAGAGTACTATAATTTTCATTGAATAGATCTTTGACTTCTTTAGTTAGATTAATTCCTAAGGATTTCATTTTATATGGTGCTATTGTAAAAAGTATTGCTTCTCTAATTTCCCTCTCAGT
>NW_004524629.1:11343423-11349940 GCF_000260255.1 Octodon degus
TGGTTTTTGGACTTAGCTCTATTGATATAGTGTATTATATTTATAGATTGGCACATGTTGAACCATCCTTGCATCACTGGAATGAATCCTTCCCGGTCATAGTGTATAATCTATTGATGATTTACTGTTTTCTACTTGGTAGGCTTTAATTGAGGTTTTTTGCATCTATATTCATGAGGGAGACTGCCCTGTAGTTCTCTTTTTTAGGACCTCTTTGTCTGGGTTTGATAGCATATAATACTTGTCTCTAGGAATGATTTTGGAAAAATTATTTCCTTTTCAAATTCATTGAACAGTTTTACAAACATTGGCATTAAAACTTCTATAAATTTCAGCTGTGAATCCATCAGAACTTAGGCTTCTTTTTGTTGTTAGATTTTTTATTACATTTTGAGTTTCATTGACTGTTATTGAATTGTTGAGAATTCTTAAATCTTTTTGATTCAGTTTTTGAATTTTGTACTTTCTACAATCTGTCCATTTCTTCTTTGTCTTCAACTCTGTTATACTAAAGATCCTGAACATAGCTATTGATGATCTTCTAAGTGTCCCGAGGGTCTGTAGTAATTTCACACTTTTCATTTCTTATTGCTTGAATTTGAGTGTTTTTATTTCCTCAGTTTGATGACGTTAGTTAGGGCCCTATCAATTTTATTTAATCTTTCAAGAACCAGCTTTTTGTTTCATTAATTCATTGTATTGTGCTCTTTGTCTTGATTGCATTAACTTCTGTTCTAATCTTTATAATTTCCTTCCATCTTTAGGCTTTGTGTTTGGTTTGCTATTCTTTTTCTAGACATTTGAGGTGCAGCATTAAAGTACTTTTTTTGTTCCATTCTATTTTCCTAAAGTGGGGGTGAGTTCACAGCTATAAATTTCCCACTACGATTTTTAAATTTTTTTATCATATTATGTAGGGACTTAAAGTTCAACATATCAATACTTGATGAAAAATACCTGTTCCTTATTATACCTAAGATGTTTGAAATGCAGACAAATAGTGAGGTTAAGCTTAATAGCCTAAATCGTTTGATAATAACAATAAGCTTGTCTTCTGGATGGTTAACAACCTAAGTTTGCAGACCAAAATTAGAGAAAAAGGAGGGCTACAAGGAAAGCCAACATTTTGGCCCTAACCTTCTAAGGCCAATTAAGACTCAGGACATATGAGAACTTGTACTGTAACGTCATGTACCTCGGTAGTGTCCCAAATTTTCTGATCAAGAGGATTATGGGGCCAAAGAGGAAAGTGATCGATGACGTAGAGTGTGCCTAAGGAGAGTCACATGGGGAGAAAGCACTCTCTCAGGCTTTCATAGAGAGCAGATTGGCCAAGCAATGGCTGTGACTCATCCACATGGCTGACACTGACAAAGGTTCTATAATCTGAGGTACAGGGTCTCAGGATAAAACCTGAGGGCATTTCACTGACCTTCTCAGACCAAAAAGCTACAACTCTTGTTGCACAGGTCCTGCTTTACCTTGTTCTTAACCATTCAGTAGAAAAGTATGAAGACAAAATATAGGAAGTAAAGCCATGCTGTTATGTTGAGCTGTGGGGGACTCAGGTCAATAATTTCTTACATTGCCAGTTAAACAGAAGACCCAATGCTATTATGGGCTACTGGACTCTTTTACAATATTTTGCTGAGTTTAAACACCTATAATATTCAAATAACAGAACTTAGCAAAAAGGGGTATACAGATGAATGTCTATTTTGTATCTGTGTATTCAAAGTGGTTAGGATAGATATATAGTTGCATTCTCTTAATGAATAGAATGATTTGTTCTAATGGTGTTTGTAAATAGGATCACAAGTCTGCATCTTGTACAGCAATTAACCACTAAGAAGAATATATGCAGTGTGTTATTTGTTGAATCTGTACTTCCAATTGGTTTGAAACTGTCTCATTGTTATCTGTTTATCAATAAAATTTTGAAATAAATAAATAAATAAATTTCCCACTACAAAATTATTTCATTGCATCCCATTCATTCCAATAAGTTGTGCTTGAATTTTCATTAAATTTTAAATATTGTTTAATTTATTGTTTAATTTCACCTGTAATGCATTGGTTGCAGAAGAAGTTGTTTAATTTCCATGTATTTATGGAGTTTTGTGGTTTCATTTTTCATTTGTTTCTACTTTCATTGTGTTGTGGTAAGATAATATGAATGGGATAATTTCTGTTTTCTTGCATGTACTTAAGCATGTCCTATGGACTATTATGTGGTCTATTTAAAAAAATGACCCATGTGCAGTTGAAAAACATGTGTATTCAGCTGTGGATTGGTGGAACACTCTGTATAGTGCACTAAGTGCATTTGTTCCAAGTTCTGATTCAGTTCTACTAATTCTTTGCTAAATTTTTGACTGCTTGACCTATCTTTTTTGGGATAAGGGGCTGTTAAGGTCTCCTGTTAAGACTGTGGTAGTGGATACCAGATTTTTCATGTCCATTAAGATTTATCTTATATAGTTGGGTGCTCCCATGTTTGATGTGTATGTATTTATGAGTGTTACCTCTTCCTCTTGAATTTTTCCCCTAACTAGTATACAAGGGCCTTCTTTATTTTGTTTGATCATTCTTTGTTTGAAGTTCAGACTGTGAACATATTGCTACCCTTACTTTTTTCTGAGGTCCTTGGGCATGTAGTATTCTTTTTCATCATTTGACTTTCAGCCTATGAATTCTTTATGAGTTAAGTGTGTTTCTTGTATACAGCATATTGTTGGATTTGCTTCATAATCCATTGTCCCAGCCCATTTGTTTTAATTGGTGAAAGGACTCCATTTACATTGATGGTTACAGTTGTGATGTATTGACTTATGACTGACATATGATTTCCCTGCTGTTTTTTTACTCCTTTTCCTCCTGTATTTGTTTGCCTTATTTGGTGGGTTCCTTCCATTCTCATTTGTGGAGTTCTTATCATTTTGGTCCCTGTCTAGAATATCTTTTAGTAGTCTATGTAGGGTTGCATTTGTCATCATGAAATCTTTGTCATGGAAGTATTTCACCTCTGCATCAAACTTGAAAGAGAGTTTTGTGGGGTATAGTAGTCTGGGCTGAAATTTGTTTTCTTGGAGGACTTGAAGTACTTTGTTCCATGTTCTTCTTGACTTGTTGTTGAAGAGAAATATGCTGTTATTCCAGTGGATTTTCCTTTAAATGTGATCTGTTTATTTTCTCTAGTAGCTTTCAATATATTGTTCTTGTGCCGGATATCTGGGATCTTGACTATTACATGTCTCAATATGTTTTTAATTGGGTTGTTGTTATTTGGAGCTCTGTATGCTTTGGTGACCTGAATATCAGATTGTTTCCCCATATTTTGGAAGCTTTCTGCTTTGACTTCGGTCTATATTATTTTTATATAATTTGTATTGACTCTTTTGTTTCTCACTGATGCCTGTTAGTCTCACCTTGTTCATGTTTGCATCATCCTGTGGGTAATGTTATTTTTTCTTGCATCCTATTTGTTTTTAAGAGATCTTTTCTTGCCTTTTCCCTAGCTGTGATGGTGTCTTCAAGATCTGAAATTCTATCTTCACTTTGAAGCAAATGGTTTTGCAAGCTTCTGATTGAGATTTTAAGTTCCTCTATATCTCTTTGACTCTGCTTCATGCAATCTATTTGTTTTGTATATTGCTCAAGGAAGGATTCCATTGTTTTTCTAATATCCTCTAGTGTCTTCTTGAGAAGCCATTATTAATTCTTTCATTATATAGTTATCATTTGATTTTTACTTCAGAGATTATTTCTGATCTGATTTCCTCTATGTTTCTGCAGTGGATTCTTTACTTCAGACGCTATTAATTTAGATATTTTTTTTTATTGCCCAACCAGATCACTTATGATAACAATAAGATTCTAGATTAAAAATACTCTAAATCTGATGCAAGGAATTGGGATATTGGAATTGTTACTTATAAACATCTTACAAACATGTTCAGATTATTTAGAATTCTGTGGATCTGCAACAGTTATTTGTATCTCTCTCTTAAAGAACAAGTTGGTTTACCATTATTATGAAAGTAATACTCACGGGCTGGTGAGATAGCTCAGCAAAATAAGTGCTTGCTTAGGCAAACATAGGGACCAGGGTTTGATCCTGGGTACCATATGCAATGTCATGCTGATCCAGCCCCGGGGTGAGTTGAGCCGTGAATGAGGCTAGGTGTGGTGGTACATACCTATAATCCTAGTGCTGGGATGCTGAAAACAGGAGGATCACTATGAGTCTGAGCTGCATAGTGAGGCCCTGTACCAAATACATGAATAAAAATGAAAGAAGGGAAGAAAGAGAGAAAGAGAAAGAAAGAAAGAAAGAAAGAAAGAAAGAAAAGAAAAGAAAAGAAAAGAAAAGAAAAGAAAAGAAAAGAAAAGAATATAATTGATTTTTCCCAATCAGATAACATAGGACTAGTAAGATAAGCACCTGCCTGTCAAGCTCAGGGACCCGTTTAATCCCTGGCACTGCAGGCCATGCCAACACCTCCCCAGGAGCACCGAGCCAGATACTGAAACCAGGTGTGGTGGCACATGCCTATAATCCCAGAGCTAGGGAGGATGAAGCAGGGCAATCACTATGAGTCTGAGTTGCATAGTGAGACCCTGTACAAAGTATACTTTTAAAAAGTTAAATTAAATTTAACTTAATTTAAAAAAAATAAAATAAAAAGTCCAACAAAATAGGTTCACTTCAAGATCAACTCTAACTCATCTCCTAGTTTGTCCTTAATATAAATTGATCAAAAATGGGATTGTCCTGATAAAGGAGAAATGAGGCTATCTACTAAAGAACTGCTATAATCTAACAAACACGTATTGACAAAAACTGGGAAAGTAAGAGTAAGTTTAACGTAAAGTAATGCAATAAAAATGCCAGTCACTTTGAGAGCACCTAAACTTGTATAAAACAAAAGAGAGAGAACAAAGGAAAACTTGTTTCTAGGAGCAGCAAAAACATCAGAAAAAGGAGAAACAACAGAAGGAAAGGTAGCAATGCAAAAATTGACAGAGCGAAGAAGGAATTAAAAGAATAGATATGCACATATGCTAAAATGGATATAGTCTTTCAGACCAAGAAACTCCTATGATCTATGTTCTATAGGGTTACCCATCAACTCCACCATTTAAAAAAGCAATCAGGAACATGCTGGTAAGGAGGACACATCAACACCACCTATTTAATATCGCGTTTTTTTTTTTTTCTTTTTTTTTTCTGTAGAATACGACCAATGTCAGAATTGTTCCTACAGATTTGGGCTTGCATTCATCAGGAGTGGTTATCCAACCACTGAGTGATAGAGAACAGGTGATGAGCATTAATTGTCGAGTGCCACAGTTTTGTTACTTTTTATGAGATAGGAGGAATAACTTGCAGACCTGTCCTACATAAAGTTATGAAAGTACTTCATAACATTCACAAACCCTGAGAGCAAAATAGGCAGCTAGCAACACGCACTACTGCAAAAGGCACTGAGTTCAATCTTCAACACACACACACACGAAGAGAAAAGAAAAGCAGTGACCTAAAAGACATTTATTTATTCCTTGCCCAATGTCATTTCTACAAAACTTCAACCTAAATGTCATGACTGAATAGAAAGAATGCATAGTATTTCCTTCATATATATATTTCTCATTCCCTTCCCAAGGGAACCTATGGCTATTTATGGAGATAAGCAATATTGCAATCCTGACAGTGGCAAGAGCAATTAATATTTAAATTTATCTAAGTGAATTATTGATGCTCCTGTCTGGATTTATCAATTTTGCTCCTAGAAATGCCTGGGTTGATCACAGGAATTGAGACTGGGTTACTACACATGCAACCAGGTAGTTCGATTGGAGCTGCTCAGCCTCCATCATAGTGTCTTTGTTATGGAAGATTAACACAGTCTCTAGAATACAATAAATAGCTACTGCTTTCATGAATAACATTACAATATTTTGTATCTATATTTTCAAGGAGGGAATAAAATCATGTCCATTCATTTGGAATAGATAAAAATATTAAGGCGTGTCTTAGTTGTAGAATGCCCGCATAGCATTTATATCATTCAGTTCAACCGCCAGTACCCCAAAATAAAAGCAAAACACATATATTTTATAATCTGTAGGAATCTAGACTGGCTAGAAAATATGTAAAACACAATGTTTCATAGTATTGATATCACAAGATATAATCAGAAAGAATAACAAATTTCTAGTACATTAGTGAAGTATATAAATTCATTATCACTAGAGGATGGACAATAAACCTAGGAAGAATCAAAGCCCATCACATTAGGTAAAGTTTTAGGCTTCCATTATTAGTATCCATTGGTGTCCATTTGGATATTCTATTCCAAGTGATAAAGAAATGATTGTACCACATACCTCCTGTCACAAAGACAAAAATAGAAGAACTTTATGCCTCTGGGTTATTATAGGACCATGTTTTACAACTAAGAATACTGCAGGATACTCATAAAGAATATATGTATATAATATATGTAATATATAT
>NW_004524629.1:11350195-11368673 GCF_000260255.1 Octodon degus
AGAGAGAGAGAGAGAGACTAAAGACTTTCCAACTTAGTAAGGGTCAGAGCAGAAATGTGCTCCTTAGTAGTTTCAGATTATGGAGTGAGGAAGCTATGTTTCATGGACAATAAGAGTTAAATATTTACTTATTTGCTCTTATTAGCATAAATTTTACTCCTAAAAATGCAAGGGACTGAACACTGCCAGTCACCTAAATGAATCTACAGGAGAACCTGGACTCCAAATAAATCACTACCTTCTTCCTATTTTGATTTCAGCTTTGTGAAATCTAAAGAAGAGAAAGCCTCTGTTGAGTCCAACTTTCTAACAGAAACAAAAAACATTAAATAACAAATTTATGTTGCTTCCACTTCACCCCACCTTTTAAGTTCACAGTAATTTCTTACACAGTCATAGAACACTAATACTCCACCATCAATATGCATGAGTCATCTTAGAATACTTAATGTGAAGAGTTGCCTTGTGGATTTGTGATGACTTCAATGGGAAAATCATGCGGACATCAAGTGTCCTGGAACAAACATGGCCATTTGAAGTACAGAAAATAGAGGGAGGAGAGAGAAGAGGGGAAAGGAATAAAAAATGGTTTAGGAGACACTATATGTATCAACTCAACATAAAGAATGAAAATATTATGTGCTGCAAAATAATGTATTAATAATGTATTAAAATTAAAAATTTTAAAAAGAAAAGAATTGATAGTAAACCATGGGTTGATAGTTGAGTTAGAATACATGACTCTGGAGCAATAGTTTTTTGTTTTTTTTTTTTTAAGAGCTGGTACTTAGTAAATTCAGCAGTGCTCTATTGAAATACAGACATGACGTATCTATAGTTGAGTGTGAACAGGATAAGAAGATGTAAGCATCCTGCCTGAGCACAGTCCCCACATCTCCAAGCTACCCACCACTACTGTACCAGCATCTCTCTCTCAGCTTCTACTTATATCACATAGAATATTCATCACAACCAGGTTACAGAAGAAAAACATCCAAAGTTTGGTGGATGAGTTAGTTTGACATATGGTAGCAAAGCATGAATAGAATCCACACAATAATCCCTCTTAAGGATAGCTTTGAAAGACCTAGGGAAAAGAGAAGCTTCCTAATAGGCAGAGTTTGGGGCAGTGCCCATTTTTTCTACTTCATAAGTTAAGAAATAAAAATTGATTCATAGTCACTGAACGGTGCAAATTTGAAAAACAGCACAAAGCATAAATGATTTTGTGTACACATTCATATGCAAAATGACCATATTAACTCTATCAAATACTTAATCCACCAAAAGGGCTCAGTAACACACAGAGAGACAAAATGATTTGAAGAATGAATCATAGCCAGACTGTCATAAATTAAAATAAGTGTTGGCACAGTGGATACATGAAGGTCATAGCCAGGTGATTTAGCATGAAGGTGATAACTCAGCCCCTAAACTGGACTCCTACTATTTTCAAGCTACTGATGTTTCAATGTTCAGTCTGCCTTGAACCTATACTGAGTCTCAGTGTGACCATTCTTCACCGAGAAACCTAGCACCTACTTAATAGCAAGGTGACTTCACTGGGCCCTTTAAATTGTAGAAGTAATTTTTATGTGTCTTCTATAGCCATAGCAAAATACCTGAGGCTATAGACTTGATAAATAGAGTTATTTGCTTCACAATTTTAGTGGATGGAAACTAAAAGGAGTTGATTTCATCATCCTCATGCAGGCTGTTTCAAATTTTGGAGAAAAGGAAAGAGACTGGTTGAGTGCAGAAATATTGAACTATGTAGACTGGACTCATTTTACAAAAGTCCAATCTTTCAAGAAGTAACACACAATAGAAAACCGGCACTAATCCCTTCCTAGGTGATAGAATGATTCAGTTATGCAATTCATTTACTCTTCATTTGGCAATATATATTTATGTTTATATTTACATATATTACATGTTGAAATGGTTTGTATGTTAGATAATTCTTTATTCGAATTATCACATTTTTGTTCCTTTCTTTAGATTTGTCTCTTCTATGTACTAAATGAATTACTATTCTAATTTAGATTTTGAATACTAATTTTAAATTTTAATAATTCTTTTAGTGGTTACCCTAAAGCAACACTGTTTGATAGAAGCATAAACGAAGCCACCTATGTAATTTTAAGTTTTATGGTAAATACACTAAAAGCAAAAAGGAAAGAGATAAAATAAATGCAATAATATATTTTACATAATAATTGTAGTACTCTAAAGTACTGATTGGCAACACATAAACAATATGAAATAATTAATATGAATTTTAGACACTTATACACTTAAAGTAAGTCTTAATTTGTTCTTCTTTTATTTAATATACTGAACAGTCATACATGCCTAATGATGAGTGTATTGGACCATTAAAAATTTCAAAATGATTAATTGATTTATTATAATTCATTGGTTATAGTACATGTACAAGTTTTTGGAAAATGATACAAATCTAAAAATGTACTATTGTACTGTATTTTATTATAATTGCCACAGTTTTCATTGCAATTTATATTTGAGACATGATAGAAATATCAGAATTATTATGTCCCAGAACTGCCCAAATGTATTTGTCATTTAATTTTTGTTATCTTTTCTTTCTTCCTTATGTTTCCTTCTGTGTCATATATTTTCTTCCAGTAAAATTTATTTTGTATTACTTTTGTAGTTTGTACATCAATGAAAACTTCCCTCTTCCTTGAAATTATCATGAAAAATCTGGAACACTAATTCTAAATTGGCACCAATTTAATGTCAGTTGCTTTTATTTGTCCTTGTATTATCTTTAGCTCCACTTTATTTTGTTTTTAAGTGTCTATCTGATTCATTTCCTTTGGATGTAATATTTCCTTTGCAATATATATGTAATGCTTTTATTTTTCAAAGTATGTTTACATGTTTTACTGTTTGGATCCTAAATCTGTTGTGCCACGCATGTATCTTGCTTGAATTTCTTAGAATACTTGAGTCCATTCCTTAACATTATGCCTCAGTTTTGGAGACGTTTGGCTTCCTTATTCACCATGTTCTGTAAATGTAAATATATTCTACCGGTTTAGCTTTATATAATACTCAATTCTCCTGTTGCATGCATTTGCAAACCCTTTTAATAGACAACATCCTTGTCCCATATAAGCAGTAAATTACCTCGTAGAGCATTCCATGTGAGTATTTAGATCCAACTACTACATCCTGGGATTTTCCCTCTCCTGTGGTAATCCCTTAGCCATAATTGACAGGGAGAAAGACACAAACAATTGTGTTCACTTCTTCCTGGTGGACACATCTTACTTGGGATCTACACTTTCACTAGAATTTTGATAGACATTATTTGAGTTTTCAACTGATAAAGGCCTCCTGTCCTTTCTCTTTTCTTTCTCACTCTCAGACCATTACTTTTCTGGGAATGGTTTCTAATTTTTTAGGTATATACAGATTCTGATTTCAGAATCCTTTTCTTGGAAACTTAACCAAACATTCATGAATATCAGTTTATGGATTGTATATTAATTTTATTTGCGAAATGGAAGGATCACTGTAATATCAGATTTGTTTGTTTATTTTTTGGCACTGGGAATCAAACTGAGGATCTTGAACTTGCCAGGTAGGTGCTTATGCTACTAAGCTATCTCTCCAGCACATTGTTATATGAAATATTTAAAATTTCCAAAACTGTAGACATCACATACAGCAGTTGTGAAATGTGAAGCATAAGATGAAGTGATTGGTCAAGAAATTTTATTACCAGCCGTGAAAATACCAGACCTCTCTAATATACCTGCGCATAGATTAGTAGTACACACTCACAAAAATATGCCATTTTAAGATTTCATAAAGAATAATGAAGGCACATCCTAAAAATTTCAGACAGAAATAGAATGTGATAGCAGCTGGAATGCAGGCAGTATTGTTAATATAAAAATAAACAGAACACTATTGACAAGATTTTTAAAATATTATGTTTAGGGCCTGCCAAATAGCTCAGCAGACTAAAGCACCTGCAAGCAGGCACAGGGGCCAAGGTTCGATCTCCTGGCTTGCCATGCCAGCACGGCTCCTTGGGCATGCTGAAAAGGCAATTGAGAGTGGGAGTGGTGGTCCGTGCGTGCAATCCCAGGTCTTGGGAGGCTGTAAACAGGCGGATTACTACAAGTCTGACCTAGTAGCGAGACCCTGAACACCCTGTAGACCCTTTCCTAAAATAAAAAAAATTGTTTAATATAATTCTCTCAAATTATAAAGTATAAATACAAAATAATGTCACTTTCAGATGTACAAGAATCCAGAAACATACCTCACAAATACTTGGAGCTTATAATTGACCGCATGATTATAATACATAAAATTAATCATCCTGAGGATTGGTACATGCATTCACACACTGCATGTTACTCATTTTTCCTACCCTTCCGCTCTCCATCCTCCAGTCCTTCCAACCCAGGTTCTCCACTCAGCTGCACAAAGCCTTCTTCACTGTTCCTATTATCATTATTTCTTTTTTACGTTTTTAAATCATTTCTATTTTGGGTTCCTTATATGAGAGAAACCAGGTACCATTTAAATACCTGTATTTATTTCACTTAGCATTCATTTTCCTACAAATAACTTAAATTTATTGCTCTGTATACCTGAATAATCCTCTCTCTCCAGGTATTCACATGAAATATATATATATATATATATATATATATATACATATATATATATACATATATATCCATTTATATTAATAAGCATACAGTCTGCTTCCAATATTTGCCTATTGTGTGTTAATACATGCATAGATATGATTGCATTGCTATAATGTAAGTCATTTAAATCTTTCAAGAATGCACACATGAGATATACATGAGTAAAATAAAATTTATACTTTTTTAGTTTTTTGAAGAGTTTTCATACTGATTTCCATAATGGTTGTAGATGTTTACATTTTATCCAACTACTTAGAAGGATTTTCTTTGTTTGAAAATTCTTTGAATGTGTATTTTACAAGACAAGAGAAGAAATTATACAGAAGGACAAAAATATGGGCAAAAAATATAAAAATCTCGGGACTGCATTGATAAATAAAGTAAGGCAAAAGCCAGAAGTAAGGGCCTCAGGATTAACATAATAATTATAATAAGAAAAGAAAAAGAAAAAAAGAGTATGTGTAGAGTAAAATTTATGGTTAGGTTTGTGGCAAAGTTAAGTCTTAGAGCCAAATATCTCTTTTAAATGCTAATAATTTAAATAATAAAACAATTATTAATTCAGAAAAATATTTGTATAATAAAGGAAAAATAATTGCTGTGAAAAATTACCTATGCATAATTAGAATATGCATTCTTTATTTAACAAAATAAAAGGCAGATTTGTTTAAATGAGAAATGTGTTATACTAGCTTAAAAAACAGAGAGAAAGCAACTGTTCATTTGCTTCCCGTGAAAAGAAATCAATAAAAAAGGCTTAATTTCATGATTTAAGAAATATAATTATAAGCATAAAATTTTAAAAAGTATGGAATAAAGTACCATGAATCACAATCTTAATCTCTGAATGTGATTGCCTTCAGGAAGGGGACTATAAGGTTCAGAAAATATTGCTGCTTTTTATTAATATTTTTGTGACTATTTTTACATATATTGATTTTTCCATAATATTAGCACAATAAGATAATAAAAATAGAATTAACTGGATATGACATAAATCCTATATTTAACTACCAACAATCAGCACAATTTTACTTTCCTGAGATTTTTAATTATTTCACTGCTTTAAATATTAAAATGTCTTAAGAAATTATTTATGGAAAATTTATGATTAACCAAGTTTTCTATCTGTGTGCCTCCACATATGGGCAATTATCTCTGCAGCCCTCAGAAGTGGACAAATTAACCAGAATAACATATAAGAACTTTATTTTAAGGTTAATATTTGAGAATATTTTGAAATCAAATTGATTTTTGTAATCTACCTATATATTCCTTAGCTTTTCGTCTGTATAATGACACCTCTGATGCTGGCTATTCATGCTTGTCAAGCTCACAGTTTTGGATGTTTTGAATTTTTTATTAAAGTAACAGAGCACTTACAAGGACTCCAACAAGGGGTCTGCTCTGATGAAGGCTTTCGATGCACAGTGGATGCACACAGCAAGCCTACCGGTCAGGGCCAAAGTCATCTTCAGAGCAGGGAGCCGACGGAAACTGGGGCCCAAAGTCCCTTCTGTGGGCAGGCTTAAATGCCCCCTATGCTCCTCCCACTTGGTCCTGTCTCTGAAAGGTCTGACCGCCTCCCCACACTGCCTATGTGGAGTCCAGGTTCCCAACACACGGATCTACCCACCATACTCAAGCTATGGCAGCAAGTAGCATGTGTTTGTTCGTGGGCTTGGCTGTTTATTTATTTTCATGTTTTGGCCTGAATATGTTGATGTTTAATATCTGTGACCTTCACAAATGTGTTTTGCCTGTGTGTAGGTATTTCTGACTTTCATCAATTTTCCTTAACACTCAATGAACTTTGGTTAGTTCAGACTCAGGATTAGACAGAGTAATCTTGCTCATGTTGCTAGCAGTGCTTGGGTACATTTCACCAAGCTCTGAGGTAACTTTTTATAGTGATCACAGGTGAAGTAACACAATGAGATAAGTACCTGTGCATATACCAGCACTTAATCAGAACTGGGGGACTTTTAAGTTTAGAAAATTAGATCTAATCCTGTGCTGTTGATCATTAACTAGAGTAATGGAGCAAGTGGGCATCCTCTGTGCAAGTGTTTTGTATTCAGGTTATATTTTTATCTCTTCCTCCTCTTCACCAGTCCTCAGTCGCCCCACTTTCACTTTTCCTTCTTCCCCTAACCATACACTGGTTACATTCTCAGGATGTAACACATCCTGAGAACCCTACTTCCGCACTCTGGCAAGAAGCCAGTGTGTGGTTTAAAGGAAATCTGTAGTGGCTTTTCACTTGTGAGAATAATATTTTAGAAAGAATCTAAGCAACGCCTAATTTATCTTCTGGTGAAATTGTAAAAACAGATGTAATTAAACAAAGACAGATATAGCTATTTGTCATAATTTGAGACATGAAATGGTCCAAGTAGAATATTTGATAAAAATTAAAGAACTACCATTATTTTAAAAAGTAAAAAGGAATTACTCTAAAAATGAGTTCTATAAGCTTAATTTTAGTATTAGAAAAATTGCTAACATAATACAGTAAAATCTTATTAATTCTTAACACAGGGGACCAAAGTAAGAGAAAAAAACAGAAATGCAATTAACTTCCTTCAGATTATCTAATTTTTTATTAAAGTAACAGAGCACCTACATATCTGGGGACTAGAAGTTCTTTTGCTATCCTCAGTAAACCAATATTGGACTAACAAGATTTTCTGTGAATGCAACAGCAAAGTTTTAAATTCAAGGAAAAAAATGTCTTCCTGCATAGAGATGTGTTTTCCTTTTATTTTGGAATTTATTTAAAATACAAGATATTCCATAGACATATTTGTTCACTAATGACAATAATAATGCTAACTATAAATGTGTGTAAATCTTGACACAGAATTTTATTCACATGAAGACTGGGGAGATAACTGAGTGGCTTAAGTACTTCCCTTGAAAGTGCAAGATTCTGAGTTCAATCCCTGATATTAAAATTATGAAGAGAGAGAGAAAAAGAAGAATTTCACTCTCATGAAATAGTAATTAATAAATGTAGAAGGAATAATAAATATTTTAAATTACCATTTTATGAAAATATACTAAATTGATTCATAAAAATCTTTATTTCATGTTACACTTTGCACAAAGTTTTAAAGATAGACTGTCCCATTTCATATTTTCACCTCTGGATTAATCAAAGGGAAAGTGTGTACCTTTACATTATAACTAGCAAACAGACATAACAATAAGTGACCAGGCTTTTCATCACCAATCACAAAAGAAATTTGTACCACATCTCTCAAAAGGTGAACCCTTGAGAATAACACAACACATATATGATATTCCTGGAAAGACAGAAGAGAAGGAAAAAAGATCTTGAATCAAATCATGAGGAAACTGATGACTGATTTTAGTAATTAAGTAACAAAAGATCTCTCCTTGACCTTGCATTTACTTCTAGGGGTTAACTTGTCTCTCAACATCTCTTCCTTCCGGATTTCTACAATGAATCACATCATCAATTATACGTGGAATTTCCCAATTGTTCTGTATGCCCTGCAGTTTAGTTTCCATTGCTACTAACTCATGAAGATGATCTAACCATTCATCATTAATCAGATGTATTATGTGAGTTTCTCTTACCACATTTTTTGGTTCTATAGTTAGTACCTCCTTTAAACTTTCTCTGTTAGTAATTTCTGGGAAGTTACCTTTTGCTTCTCTTTTTTTCCCAATAATTTTATTGAGAAAAAAATAGCAACGAGATAGTTTCAAACCAAATTGGTAGGACAGATTCAATAATTAACACATTGCATACATTCTTCCTAGTGTAGAGATATGTTTTTGAAGAAAAATTATTTTAGGTATAAGAAGTACGACTTTGAGTTGGAACTGAATAATTGTTCAGTTTATACCTTACAACAGTTAAAGTTGTTAAGTGCAAGTGTTTTGTATTCAGAAAAATATTTAGTGACAGAGCTCTCTAGCAACAAGCAATTATGATCATAACTAAGAAATGTCACTGAAAGCGTTACAATGATACTTGGTATGATGAAAACTTAAACACGGTGCTCAGTGAATAAAGAACCTGCCCTCAATTAAGAACTAGAAGAATAGCACACAAGAAAAAGAAAACAAAAAAAGAGAGCAATGTTAACATGGAATGATTTTTAGGGGTTAATATTTCATTTCTATATTTTCTCATGTGTTTTCGTAAGTGTGTCACAATGATATACTAACTAATTACGGGGTAATTTGGTTACCCCTTGGACATTTAGGGCACATAAAGGAGGAGATAGATTAAAACAGTTAAAAGTGAAAGCCAAAAACTCATAATGAAAGATGCATTTTATAAGGCTGAAAAATAAGCAATACTAAATTGAAACCATTAAGTATAAATTAAAGTAGTGAAAAGTAGAAAATCAAAGTAGAGATCAACATAAGCATAGTCACTTCTCAGCATGCATGAAGATAGACACAGATTGGCCTGTTTTGACATTAGTATTCTGAGAACTTAATAGATTACTGTAAACACGCCATAAACTAGTAGCATTTAAAAATATAATCTCTATCTCTACACAGATGACTGAATCTTAAAGAAAAAAACATTATGGTTTGTATGCTTCTTGGACCAGGAGTCACCAGCTGTGTAACTGCCAGGGACAGGAAATATGGCTAATCCAAACTGATATCTGTTGAGGCTGTAAGATAGATAGATAGATAGTAGATAGATAGATAGATAGATAGATAGATAGATAGATAGATAGATCTTATATGATATACATATTGATGTTATATTGGAATGAAGATATTCTGGTTATATTGGGCTAAATATAAACATGATTGGAATTAGTTTCACAAGTTTCAGTCCTCACGTAACCCAGTAATCATTCTTCAAATAAATTATACATTCAAATTTAAAACATGTTTGAAAGGGCCAGCCTAATAGCTCAGTGGATTAAACTGCCTGCAAGCAGGCTCAGGGGCCTGGGGTTATATCCCCAGGTCTGCCTTGCTGGCCCTGCCCCTGGGGTGCACTGAGATGGCAGTTGAGACTGGGCAAAGTGGTATGTGCCTATCATCCCAGCTCTTGGGAAGCTGCAAACAGGCAGATCACGATGAGTTCAGTCTAGTAATAAGACCCTGAACACCCTGTAGGCCCTCCCTAAAATACAAAAATAAATAAATAAATAAAGTTTTCAAAATAATCCACACACAAATATCTTTTAAGTCTTTTCATCATTCACCAAACCTGGTTGGAGTCAAGATTACTTCCACTAGGTACACAGATAAGCAAACTGTGGTAGACCCATACAACAGAAAAATGTTTAGTTATTAAAAAACTGTCAACTTAGGCAGCAATGTGGATGAACATGAACACTGAGTGCCTATCACTAAGAGGAAAGAGATTTTATAAGGTCTCATACATCATACTCTATGTATTCAATTGAATAACAATAGAAAAGTGATAAAACTATAGAAACAAAAATTATAGTGATTTCCACGAGTTTGGAGATAAGCTGTATAAGTGAAATATTACAACAGTTTATTGTCTTGTAGAGTAAAACAGAAACTATTCTGCAGGGCAGGTCAGATAGCTCAGCAGACTAAAGCTCCTGCTTAGGCAGAGCACAGAGGCTGGGGTTCAAGCCTCCGTGTGAAATGCCTGTCCTGCTCCTGGGGTGCACTAAGACTACATTTGAGACTGGGCATGGTGGTGCAGCCCTGTAATCCCAGCACTTGGGAGGCTGAAAACAGGACAATCACTACAAGTCCAATCCACATAGTGAGACGCTGTAAGCCCTGTAGACCCTATACTAAATACATAAAAAAGAAACTTTTCTGAGTGATAGTAAGACAGTTAATAAATGCTTGTATATTCATGTATTTATAGAACTTTAAAACACTAAGAGTTAATGTAAAATAAAAGAAAAAGTAAAGCAAGGAAGAAAAACTACAAGTAAAAATTACTCAATATAAAAAGGTATCTTGAAAATCATTCAGGAGATCAGTTCCCAATAGAGAATGGGGACTCACTACACTATGGAAGGAGTTACACATGCATAGAAAATTTCCATCCAAGGATTTTGGGGCAGAGGAGTTGATCAAGTAACCGGGAATGACTGAAGTGTGTCACTAAAATGAAAAACAAAACAGCAAAAATGGTAGCCATCAGTCTGCTCTTCTTATGTCAATGAGGTTGACCTCTTTGAAGTAACACGTTTGTTATAAAACTCACAACTTTAGTGAGAGCACACAAATAAACAAGATGAGCAAACTGGAAAAACACTGAAGTAACTAAATTGGAATCACCACTATGATTTAATATGATGCAAATGATTACATATGGAGGTATTTATCATTGTGTGCAAATAAATGTCCTTGTAAACTCACAAGTGCATCCTTGCTTTATCAGCAGAGACAATCTACAGACAGCAACATTCAACACGAAGCACAACAGCTCCAAGTCTTGGTTTCTAATACCATCCTCCAGAAAGTGGGACCAAGTGTCTTTGGAGGAATAGAAGACTCCATAACTATGGCAGGAAATAAACCTGAAGCTTTGTATAACTCTAAAAAATTCACTGGGTATTGAAAAGTAAAAGCGGACACATTTGCTGAAGCCAGTTAAAATAATTTCTAATGGTCAAATTAGGAGAGGACGGGAAATAAAATATTATCAGATAATAACCCAAATTATGAACTAAATGTGCATCATGTCATGCCAATGTCAATAAGCGAGTGTATAAGCCATTAATAAAGGAAGAGAAGAGAGAAGCCATGATTTGGTGTCCTCAGAACCAGATCAGATAGTGGATTAAACTGCCTGCTTAGACAGGCCCAGGAACCTGGATTCGATCCCTAGTGTGCTATGCCAGCCCTGCCCCCGGCATGTGCTGAGACTAAACTGAGATTACAGTTACATGCCTGCAATCCCAGTTCTCGGGAGGCTGAAAACAGGAGGATCACTCACTATGAGTCCATCTGTGTAGTAAGACCTTGAACCAAATAAATAAATAAATAAATAAAACCAGATCAGAATGTGTTCTGACTGAAGACCTTAAGGAAACCCTGAAACCCAACTCCATCACTTCCAAATCATAGTCCTGGAGCACTCATGCCTGCCCTGCATCCCATAAGGAAACCCATACATCTGTTTCCTGAGAAGTAAATTCACTGACATCAATTAGACTTCAGATCTTGAAGCTGGTTTGTAATTTGGCTGTACTATCCAGTACAGCCATAGTTGAGAAGCAGTTCTCCATACCTAGACACAGGCTTGTCAATGCTTCTGGAGGCAAGCCTGCATCTTGAAGTGGCTCCGTTACCCAGCTGCAGTCCAAATGTGTTCCTGCTATCCCAACCATCTCATGGTTGTCCATGAGACCCAGACGCAGGTGCCCTGACCTGGTCTAACTTTGAGACCTAAAGTGGCACTATAATAGCAAGTACTATCATTTGTAGTTGAGGACAGTCCTGCTCATAAAAACACTCAAAGAGAGATACACCCATCTGTGGTACCCTATACCACATTCTTGTTTTTGAAAACTAATGCAGCACTATAAATTCATTTATCAGTGCTTATTCATGTTCCCAGGACAGTCCTATCTTCTCATATTTCCATCCATCCAATGAGAAGCAGAAGATTTCAGAGAATTTACTGAAAAGAACATCTATCCATCTGTCTACATAGGGGCAACATGTGCATACCTAACCACAGAAGCTGAATCAGGCCATGTTCATCACATCAGTCCTGCCTGCCACATTCCTGAAGGCTGTACTATTGCTCAAAGACCAGAAATTAACCACACTCACATGAGACGTTAGCAACTAGCTCACCAACTTGGGATCCCACTAGATTCATTGGTAGCTGTGCGACCTGGCTTCAACTCCATTCAGTTGAAATTCCAGAGGCAATGCTATTTGCCCAGTCCTACAAAAAGTACTTAGAGATATTATAGAAAGAAACAAAGATGACCTCAACTTCAGCATACACAGAAAAGAACCACCAAGCAGAGCAAGTAATTAAGCAAAAGGGAAAACTAGGGATCCTACAGTAGGAAAACAACGTGACAAAGATAGTTATATCAGTTATAACTATAAAGGTAAATAACCTCAACTCACCAATCAAAAGAAGACTGGCAGAATGTATAAAGAAACAAAGTCCAAGAAGGTGCTGTATGCAACAAATACATTTAACTCACAAATAAATTAATAAACTGAACGTTAATGGATGGAAAACAATACTTTGTGTGACAGGAACCCAGAAAAAAGAAAAGGCAGCTACTCTGATTGCAGACAATGTCAATTTTAAACCAAGTGTGATTAAAAGAAATAAAGAAGGTCACTACATACTTGTTAGGGGAAAACTGCAAGAGGAAAAGATAACAATTATAAATACATATGCACCCAATGTAGGAGCACCCAACTATATGAGACAAATTTTAATAGACATGAAAAACCTAATGAACAATAACATAACTGTGTTGCCGGACTTTAACACTCCATTGACACAAAGAGATATATCAACCATGTGAAAGAGGAGCAAAGAGATAAGAGAACTAAACCAAACATGAAGAAATGGACTTAATAGATCTTTACCATCCCACCCAACAGTGTCAGAATACGTATTATTCTCAACTGAACATGGACATTGTCCAAAAAAGATCATGTGTTATTACATAGAACATGCTTAAGTAAATGCAAAGGAATCAAAATTATCCCATGCATATTATCTGGCAATAAAACTGGAAATCATTGACAAAAGAAACATCAAAAACTGTAAATACATGGAAACTAAATAATACCATCCTGAACAATCAAAGGGTCATGGATAAAATTAGAGAAGATATTAAACAATATTTACAATCAAATGAAAATGTAGATACAACTTACCAGAACCTGTGGGATGCAATGAATGCTGTCTTAAGAGAGAAATTTGTAATAATTATAGCAGACTGTCCCTCAGACAAAATACTCCTATTTAGAACATATAAAGAATTAAAAAGGAAAAATCAGGCCTACAAAATTAAAAGACCTACCCAGAAATGGGCATCTGGTATGAATAGAAACTTCACAAATGAAGAGATACAAATGGCAAATAAATATATTTAAAAAAAGGTTTAACATCACTGGTCATTCAAGAGATGCAAATTAAAACAAGGCTGAGATACCATCTTACACCAGAAAGAATAAGTATCATCAAGAATTTAGCCAATAACAAATGCTGGAAAGGCTATGGAGAAAATGGAACCTTTCTCCACTGTTGGTGTGATGGCAGGTTGTACAACTTCTATGGAAACCAGTATGGAGAATCCTCAAAAAGCAAGGTAGGAGTTCCCATTCAAGCCAGCTATTCCCCTCCAAGGTATTTTTCCAAAAGAACTGAAATCATCATTAGATAGATAGATAGATAGATAGATAGATAGATAGATAGATAGATAGAGATACAGGTATAGATGTAGATGTAGATACAGATACAGATACAGATACAGATACAGATACAGATACAGATACAGATACAGATACAGATACAGATGCAGATACAGATACAGATATAGATATAGATATAGATGAACCCATGTTTATAGCAGTGCAATGTGTAATAGCTAAATATTGGAAACAACACAAAAACCCCTCTACTGAGGAATGGATGAATAAGTTATGATATTTTTACACAATGTATTGCTATTCATCTATGAAAAAAGATAAATTTGAGGCTTTGATAGATAAGTTGATTCAGCTAGAGACTATATTGGTAAGTGAAATGAATCACATCCACATGGGCAAACATTGTATTATTAACTCACTCATGTGAGAACCTGAAAGAGTAATTAAAATCTAAAAGTTATGATGGATATCACAAAAATGAAAGAAACTTTTCAATGAGAAGAAAAAACTGAGATGAGGACAAGGACAAAGAAGGGAGAAGATATATTTAAATACATGTGCAGGACAGTTTGGATAATTGTATTGTCAATATCTGCTGGTATTTAGAAAGAAGCAGTTAGTTCTTAATTCTTTTTCTTTCTACTCTGATTTTGTTCCCTCTTGTGAATTTATTATAACTTCTTTGTTTTTTAAATGAATTTTACACATTTATAACTGGAAGTCTGAACAACTAATTTGAAATTAGCATCATGTAATACATCATCTATTGTTGAATTAATATCAATGTATTAAGTGAGATCTTGTATCATTTTAAATGCTATTTTTATCGCTATTTTGTATTCTTTAAAAAGAAAACAGAAGAAAATGCCAGTATATTCATTTGCATGCTTCTGTCTCTCAAGTAAACATCATTATTAGGTATTGCAAACATACTCTGGTAAAATGTTTTAAGAAGACAAGGGATAAGAAATGTTGCTGAGAGTAAAAGAGAGAAAAATCCTAGTGCATTACTTGAAGAAATGTAATTGTTAGAATCATTATAGAGAAAAATATGGAAGTTTCTCAAAAAATTGAAATAGAACTATATAATACCACAGTATCTATACCCAAGGTGAATTAGATCAGCATCGTGAAGGGATGTCTGCATTTTCACGTTAATTTCAGCAGCATCCCCACATAACAGTCCATTGATGAATGAAAGGAAAGTGAAAGAATGCACATACTATCATCTATACACAGTCAGTATGTGGATACATAATTAAATAGCATCCATTAACAAAAGAGAAAAGAGTCTAGGTTATCAAACTTGACAGCAGATACTTTCCCCTTTTCATTTCTTTGGTGTGAAGTGTGATGTTTCCTTTCCCATCTGTGGTTTTATTTATTTGAATCTACTCTCTCTCTTCTTCATAATCTAGTTTACAGTTTGTTAAAAAATATATTTTCCAAATATAAGCTCCTGGGCTGGCAACATAGCTCAGTGGACCAAGCACCTGCTTAGGCATGCGCAGGGACTGGGGTTCCATCCCTCGCACCACAGGCTGCGCCAGCCCCACCAGCCAGCGCACTAAGCTGGCCAGTGAGTCCGACCTGTGCAGTGAGACATGTGCTCTTGGGTTTCTTCATATTATTTACATTGACTTTTAATATTCTATTTTATTTATTTCTGTTCTGATCTTTCTTTTTATTAATATTGGATTTGGTTTCTTAGTGATTTTTCTAGTTCCTTGAGATGTAGCAGTAGGTTATTGTTTGAGAGAGTTTTTTCTCAAGTAGCACTAGTAACACTATTTCTGTTATCTTAAAGGTTCTGACTTCCATTCTCTTGTATTTCAACATTTTTTTTTTTTCGGAACCGGGTATTGAACTCAGGCCCTTGCGCTTGTCAGGCAAGTGCTTATTCTACTAAGCCATCTCCCCGGGCCCCTTCAACAATTTTGAACTCTTTCCTCTTGGTTTGTTCATTGATCAATTGATTGTACAAGACTAAATTGCCTAAATTCCACTCACTTTTACAAGTGCTAATTTTTTATTTTCTCAAATTTTAATTATTTTTCTTATTATTCATTCTTAACTTTATTGCACTTGATCAGAAAAGTGACATTATTTTTTTTTTCGTTTTTTAAAATTCGTGAAGGATTGTTTTGTGGCCAATCACATCATCAGTCCTTGAGAATATTCCATGGGCACAAGATCACACAAATGTGTGATTTACAGATATTGGATAAAGATTTCTATAGATATCAGTAAGATACATAGGGTGTAATTAGACTTTACTGCTATATTGTTGAAATCTTACCATTTACAATCAAATGACTGGATCTTATTTAAGTTAAATGAACCAGATTAAGAAAAGACATATTCTGCATGATCCTAATATCATGTAACTCTTAAACAATCAAATTAACAAAAATGAGAATGGAAGAGTAATTACTAAGGGTTACATTTGGGCAAAATGGAAAATTGTTGATCAGAGGTTATGAACTTCAGTGATAAGATGACTATGGGGTAGGGAGTTTATGGTGGCTTAAGAATGGCAGCTACAGTAAAAACGTCTCATGCAAAACAAGCTTGCTAAGGTAGTAGATCTTAAAATACTTCTGTACATTCACTTGGAAAATGGAAACTGTAAGGTGATGGCAGTGTTAATTAGCTTGACTTGGCAATCATTTATTTATACATATACATATACATATATATGTATAATTTTTTACTTTGAATGCATCTATCTATCTGTCTGTCTATGTATGTACTTTAGGGTAGGGTCTACACAGTGTTCAGGGGTCTCACTACTAGCTTGGACATGTAATGATCTGCCTGTTTTCAGCCTCCCAAGAATTGGGATTGAAGGTGCACACCACCATGCCCAGTCTCAATTCCCATCTCAGCACGCCACAGGGTTGGGGCTGGCACAGCAGGCCTGGGGATCGAACCCCTGACCTCTGTGTCTGCTTGCAGGTACTTTAATGTGCTGAGCTATTTGGTCAGCCCTTAAAAATGTATAATTTTTATTTGTGAGTTATGATCCAGTAAAATTCTTAAAGTAAATTAAAAGAAATTGTTATGTATTATGCATAAAGCAAAATAAAAACAAATAATACCTATGTCAATCTAAAGCAAAATTTGAACCATGTTCTAATACTGATTCACACAAACAAATTTACCAGAATTTTCAGATTACTTGGGAAAGGTTAATATAATTAAATACTAGATAACTTTAAGCAATTGGTTAAAATGCTGTGATCTGGTATTAGTGCTATGAGTTTTTAAAAGTTCATATCTGTTAGCAACCCATGTTGAAACATGTCTATGCTAAGTATTAAGGTACCTGTGCTATGCTTTATTTACAACAAGTATCATCAAAAAGATGAGAGATAGATGATAGATGATATAAACTTTTCACCGGATTTTTAACTATGTTTCAGTGTTTATATGAAAATTACAAAGAAAGGCAGTTTAGGTGAAGTCCCTTGAGAGCCTAAAATTTTAAAATTATTTAAATACTTGTTGAATAAAAGAGGAAAATTAAATTATAAACTACTTTGGAAATGGTAAAAATGAGAACATTATTAAAACATGTTGTTACAAATGCATAAAGATAAACAGCACATTCTCCAATCCTCTTTGTAACTTGGTTTGGCTGCATAACCATGATTTGGCCAATGGAATTCTGAAAGTCTACTGGTGCAACACCCAGACATCGTCATCCAGAAAGAGTAACTTATACTGGATGCTTCTTGTTTTTCTATTCTGTGGACAGTATCTGAGGTTGTAATGTCTTCAGTCTGACTATACAGATGAAAAAAATACTATTGAAATATCAAATAAGAAAATAAACTAAACAATAGCTTCCTGAACCATGTCATAAAGCAGTGCCACCTAATGGGTTGGACTTAGCTAAACTGTTAAATTACAATGAAACACCATGTAATTTTGTTTGATACTTTGTGTTTCATGATTCATTTGTTACAGTACTTTGGTCTGTCTCCTTATTGGCAAAGCATGTGGCCATAACAGCTGCTGCAAGTTGGTAGCTGTAGATATCTTTATTAGAAATAAAAGAAAATTTAGAAAAAGAATATGTGTACGAGTAAACAACATTTGATGTAAACTGCATGAACCTTAGAAAGAAAATAGTCTCTCAGTAGGAAAGGTAAAAGAGAGATCAAGCTAGAAATTAATAAGGAAAGCAAAAGCCATAGGAAGGGCAACCAAATACAAAATTAAAATAATAAAATAGATAAATCTAACTTAAAATTTCTTAGTAGTTTAAGAAGCTCCTATTAGAAGTATTACATGAGAATAACCAAAATTGATTTTTCAAAAAGGATATGCTAGGGGCTGGTGAGACGGCTCAGTGGAGTAAGTGCTTCCCTGGCAAGTGCAAGGGCCTGAGTTTAATCCCTAGTTCCACCAAAAAAAAA
>NW_004524629.1:11368773-11383975 GCF_000260255.1 Octodon degus
TCAAACAATTCTGTAAGATGCAAATGAAACTTAAACTCCATGTTAACCCACAAGTTAAACCTGCAGTTTTGAAGCTCTTAGGGAGGTGCACACTCTATCGATTTGTTCAAGAATTTTGACTTGAGTCAGTAGTTTTCAAGGGTACATGAAGCTGCGACAGTTTCGGGAATGTGTACAATGGATCATTCATGTGAACCTCCGAGCATTTCAGCGGCATTATGTGGAGCCGCTTCAGATCTCTGAAAACAGGACAGTGAGTGCACACTTGGTGACATAGACAACCCTTGGCAATGCCCGATCAAATTACACATCAGTGTGTGTGGCTGCCTCTGGATGTATGACCACATGTAATAGGCTTGGCATCAGAAACGAGTTATTTACTGGCATCACAACTGTCCTTAGTCATACATTACTCTGAAGGGCACTTGTGCTGCTGTAGCTTGATTCATATTGCTGATTTACAAAATAGTCAGTAGAAGAGAGAGTCCAGAATACAGTGAATGCTCAGGAAATAAATTCTTAAATAAAAAATAGAAAACACTCTTATTTCCACATGACCTTCTGGCACATTGTAAGACAAGCACACAGTACAGGCCTTAAATGTTGCTCCAACTGAAGAGCTCCATTCTTTCACAAGCACACAATGATCAGTCAAATTCACAACTGTATAAGGCCTGGTAGATATTTCCCCTGCTTAGCAGAAATATGAGAACTACCTTGACATAAAAGATGTACTCCTATAATCCTCTAAATTATCATCCTTTGTCAGCCCCAGTGTGTTACACGAAGAATTATCCTACTCATAAGAAGGCCCAATTGAGAACATCACCACTACTGGATGATGGCACCCATGAAGCCTATGTCAGCATTTTATGAAATTGTAAGATTAATCTTCTATGAAGAATTGATGACATAGGTAGAGGGAAGAGAGACAACAGAGCCCTCCTTGACTTTAGCAAAGCCTTACATTCTTTACCTTATTACACCATTATCAATTCAATGAGAAAATTATGGCCCTCATTGCCTAATTGCTAGTTGGAGGGTCATTCAGAATAAATTTCCTTCATAAGAATAATGTTACCCAGAGGGTACATAGCAGGCAGCGCTCTGCCATGGTGAATACTGGGACTAGTTTTTTTTAAAGTTCATCAGTATGCTCGGCAATACTATAAAAATGGTATAGGTCAGCAGAGACATTTAAGAACATTCAAATTGAAATACAAATTCAAAATAATAACAGTGATGAGTACAATGGATTTCAACAAGAATGAGGTGAGATTACACTTTAAAAAGTGGAAGTTTTTTGTATCAATATGAAATACAGACTCATTCATTATGAGCAAATGCAACAGAAAGTGTTTCTAACCAAAGAAGGACATGAATTAAGCTGTGCAGAGGTGAGTTTTAACACAGTACCCACAAGTCAGGCAATCGGCTGTGCATGTAAAGAGAATATAGGGTACTCAGATGTGCTCTTTAAATATATGGCAAATGTGAAACACGGAGGTGACTATAAAAACAAAGTAGTCCTAAAGGACTATTCTCTATAAGAAGAAGTATATTTCACATGCATGCAGAATAGTCAACTCAAAATATGAATCAGGGCCCATTAGTAATCTGAAGCCCTCAGGAGGTCCTCTAGTTATTGGCTTTGTAGTATGAAGGATATCATATGACTGCACTTATTCTGTAGATTTTGACAGAAATAATAATTTAAAACCACATCCATCTTTCCATTGCTTCAAGAGGGTCGATCTGCTATGCCAAGAGGGAGAAACTAGGAAAGTTGTGCCCATGAGAGTTTTACTGGAATGCTTTTCTAACAGCCCCATAGAATAAAAATAAGTAAAAACGGCAAAAGAATGCTACATGGTTGTAATTTTGGTTAGAAATATTGGATGGTTCATTTGTCCAAAAGGGTTTGGTGGGAGGATATGGTCGATTTAAGAGTATTTTGTTTGAAAAATCTTGTTGCACAAAAACCTTTGGCACTTTGAAAAATGTCTCTCAAAATTCATAAGTGAAAACCTCATTACTCTTTTTATTTACCCAACATGTTCTTAAGAAACATAAGCAAAAACCATTGCTTTTTGGGCAGAGTGATGGAGTTAGTACAGAAGTTAGTATTGTCCCTGCTTTTCAGAGGTCACCAAATTAGAGGCAGGAGGAACACATATAGAGTCACTAATACCAATAATAGTGAAAGGATCCAAATAACCATAACCACAAAAGAGAGATTTTGAGCATATAGTATACAACCACATGACAGAAAGAGGACAGAAATCAAAAGGAGGGGAGCTGTGCTAATGTCAGAATTATAGTAATTATTTTGGATGAAGCAACAATGACCAGTAATCATAAAAGGTTTTACAAAGAACATAGAATAGTACTGTGAAAGATGTTCACAGACAGTAAAACAGCTTGAACTCAATTGAATAAATAATGTGAAAATATTGAAAGTCTTGTCTTTATAAGATTGATGCAACTGCAAAGCTAACTGGGAGAACCAGATTTGAAAATAGTGAGAAAGTCACTACAGTATTAGCAGCAGAAGGTATGAGGAGAAAAAGGACAGGATGTGGAAGATGAAAATGGATTGTGTATGGGAAATACTCTAATGTAAACATAAACTCAAGAGCCTAGGAAGATCCTGGCACTGAGGTTTACAAAGTGAATAGCAAGAACGTGGTTGTAAATAACAGAAATAGAGGACTAAAAGGGAAAATAATTTCATGAAGAATAATCAGTGTCTTTGAGAAGAAGAAAAAAAATCAGCAAATTGTTCAAGGAAAAACATCTACCAGGCCTTCCCTTTCTCCTTCCCTTTAACCCAGTATGCCAAACACTACAGTTTTATTTTAAAATTTTGCATGAAATTCATATACCTTACCTAGAAAAATTCAAGGAAGAGAATTTGAAGGGGAAACATTTCAAACATTCCATTCTTATGGATATCTCAAAAATGGGTCACTATGCACTGATGGTTAGGTAATCACTGTGTCATTGCCTCTCCTCTCTTCCTGTATTCTTCCTCCAACAACTTATGAGCTCAATTATTTCATTTCATATCCATGCTTCTCCTGGACTAACACCATCATCATCTCTCACCTAGGCTACAAACTAATTCTGTTTCTTTCTCCTGAACAGTTCCACCAGGATAACCAAAAACTACACACCCACAAATGAGTTTAGCTGTCTATGGAATCACTCTTTACTTGGTTTTTATAATAGTGCCTTGTGCTCTCTTATCATTCTATGTATCCCTCTTTAAAGGAAAGTATCTTAAAAAGTTAACTTCCTGTCTTGTGTCCTGGACTCTGTTCAATACAGTTACAAATGCACCAATTTGCATATTATTGCAGAGGATCCTAACAGAAATGCTTTTCTACAGCTTTTTTATTCAATCATATATCCTAGGACTTCTCTCCATGGAAATATGAACACATCTATTACTTTCTCTATAACAACAACTAGTACAAATATAATCTTTCTGCACCATAAATTTTTTAACTTCTCCCATCCTAATGAACATTTATTTACATTTTTCTGCTGCTTATAGTTGCAACAAATGTATATTGTTTTGTGTGTGTATGTGGCTGGCTCAGCCAGCCCTGGAGGTGGTGCTGGCACAGCATGTGGTGAAAGGGATCAAACCCAGGTCCCTGCACTTGCCTAAGCAGGTGCTTCAGACTGCTGAACTATCTCTCCAGCCCCAAATGTATATTCTTGAAAGTAACTTTTTGCTTATATGTGAACATTACTCTAGCATACAATTGGAATAGGAAATTACTTAGTCAAAAGTCATATATAACTTGTACATTTTTATCAGATCTAGAAAACTTGTCTTCCAAATGCCCTTTGAAGAACAATAGCTGTTTCCATACAATTCATCAGAAGAGAAAATTTTCCATCCTCCGAAATGCTTTGCCCAAGCTGAGCCTAGCAGTGTACATGTGTAATTCCAGTCCTCAAGAGGCTCAGGCAGAAAGGTGGGGACTTTGAGGCAGTCAGTTGTGCATAGCAATAACCTGTCTCAAATAAAGAAAAACATTTATTTTTTCCTTTGCATTTTTATAACTCTTGACAGAGTTTAACATTTTCCTCAAGTTATAACCCATTTGATTTTTCTGTGAGTTTTTCTATTTTTTCAAAGGCTTCTTCATATTACTATGAAAAACTTCTTTACATTTTCTGAGCCCCTTGTGCTATATATCACCAAATATACTGAAAACTCATCAAAATGCAAAAACAACTATAATGCAATAATGTAACTATGTGAAGAACGAGTTATGAAGTAACCCAATGAGCCAAGATACCTAGCAAAGAGTTTGAATTTTGGCTATACATTTCAAAGCTCCCTAAGATTTACCTGTAGTTTGTTGTCATCAAAGTCTTCTTTTTTATTTTTTTTCCATAATTTTATTGAGAAACAAATAGCAATGAGACAGTTTCAAATCAAATTGGCAGGACAGTTTCAATAATTAGCACATTGCATACATTCTTCGTAGTGCTTAATTGCTGTACAAGATGCGGACATAATATCCTATTTACAAACACCATTAGAACAAATCACTCTATTCATTAAGAGAATGTAACTATATATCTATCCTAACCACTTTGAATACACAGATACAAAATGGACATACATCTGTATACCCTTTTTTTGTTAAGTTCCATTATTTGAATATTATAGGTATGTAAACTCAGAAAAATATTCTAAAAGAGTCCAGTAGCCCATAACAGTATTGGGTCTTCCGCTTGACTGGAAATGTCAGAAATTGTTGACCTGAGTCACCTACAGCTCAACATAACAGCATGGCTTACTTCTTATATTTTGTTTTTATACTTTTCTGCTGGATGGTTAAGACCAAGGTAAAGGAGGACCTATGCAACAAGAGTTGTAGCTTTTGGGTGTGATAAGGTCAGTGAAATTCCCTAAGGATTTATCCTGAGATCCTGGACCTCAGATTGTAGAACCTTTGTCAGTGTCAGCCATGTGGATGAGTCACGGCCATTTCTTGGCCAACTTGCTCTCTGTGAAAGCCTGAGAGAATGTTTTCTCTTCATGTGACTCTTCTTAGGCACAGTCTGCGTCATCGAATATGGGCTGCTTGTCATGACATGCCAGTTGCTGCTAGGATGTCTCTTGGGTAGATGGTTGTTCAAAAAGAATGGGGTGGTGAATGAAAGCAAGAGACAGGAAAAGGAATATTGTGGGACTGTCCTGCTTCAAGGTTGTATATGGTGAGATTTTTGGATTTATGTGTAAACATAAGAAGTATATAATTCTTTATGCCTATTTTAAAAATATTTTCTAATTTTTAAATGTTTTTTATCATATTCTGTAGGGACTTAAAGTTCAACATATCAATACTTGATGAAAAATACCTCTTCCATATTATGCCTAAGATGTTTCATATGCAGACAGATAGTGAGGTTAAGCTTAACAGCCTAAGTTGTATGGTAATAACAATAAACTTGACTTCTGGAGGGTTAACAACCTAAGTTTGCTGACCAAAATTAAAGAAAAAGGACAGCTGCAAGGAAAGCCAACATTTTGGCCCTAGCCTTCCAAGGTCAATTAAGATTCAGGACATATGAGAACTTGTACTGCAACATCATGTAACTCAGTAGTGTCCCAAATTTTCTGATCAAGGAGATTATGGGGCCAAAGAGGAAAGTCATCAAAGTCTTCTTTCTGTTTTCACTCAAATACCACAGGAAATATTCTGAGACCTAAGGCTAGCTAAGGCTTGTAGCTCATTGCAATGATTCCAGGAGACACTTCCTTGGTCAGCAGCAATTGCATCATCCTGCTCAGCGCAAGTTCAGCAGGTGGATGTAAGGAAGACAAAGTATTTTGTCTGGGAATATTGCCTCTACACATCATTTCTTCAGAGAGGAACTTTCTCACTAGGTGTGTTATTTCTTACATGTTCACTACTTTATTCTTGCAAATGACAATAAGGATTTCAAATTCTATTTGAAAGGAATGAGCAAAAACCAGAACACGATAGCTAAATGCGTTTTACTAAAATTCATTTAATTACAGATTTTGGAATCATGGGATTTTGCCACAACTTTTTTTGTATTTATTTATTCATGTGTTGATGACTTTTGGGTTGTTTCCAATTCTTAGCTCTTACAGAAAAAGCTACAATAAACACGTGTGCACAGTCTTTCTGAGGACATATGTTCAAGTATCTCTCAAGAAATTAACAAAGATTAGATTAGCTCCATCATAGAGTTGATGCAGCTTTACCTTGCTACAAGATTGTAGAGTGCTTTTTAAAGTCATAGCATTTTACATTTCTACCAGTATAGAATGTGAGTTGAAATTATTGGCAAGGTGCCAATCTTAGTTTTCATTTGTTATCTTTTTAACACATACACATTGCTTAATGTTGTTCCCTCTCCAATTCCTAATATTTGCAACTTGCTCCTTTATTTTTTTCTGATAAAGCAGGACAATTTTAGTAGTTGTATCAGTCATAAAGGTTAAAAAAATAAAGGTACGGAAAAATAGTAAATGGAAAACAATATTACAATAGACATTATCAAATCAGTAGCCAAAAAGAAGCTAACTGGAAGGACCAGTAATAAAAGTTTGAAGTAACAGTAACAAAACTTTGAAAAAGACCGGAATAATCATTTGCATATTTTTGATTGTAGACAATGTATTACAAACCCTAGAGTTATAAAAATGATAAAAATAAGTTCTTTTGGCCACAATGACCTAGTATTTTTACTCTCTCATATAAAACAACTGAAAAATATATGAAGTTATGTTTGCATTATATGTAAGTAATAAATAACAGAATACATAATATACAACATATTATACAATATTATAATTATAATAGTATAATATATGTAAATATGTATAAATATTTATATATAATACATTTATTTATTTATTTATATGTCATATTTGTCAGGTTCAATACTCCTAAATATTTAATGGAGAGAAACAAAAGAATTTGTTCTTTCAAATGGCTGTTTGAAATATTTAGTAACATTATTATACATAATGTTACTAAATATTCATAGTAACATTATGTATAAGAAGCATAATGAAACAGAAAATGAATGAGCCCTGTAATGACTCAATTTGACTGTCCTGAGTGAATTTCCCATCCACAAGAAGGAAGAAACATTCATGTGGAGCTCAGTGGGCTACATGAGTTGAAAGAACATTTGATTTTCTAGGGAGACCCAGGAAACTGAAGCTTTCAGTACAGAGTACTAAAGAAGAAAATAATCACTCACAAAGAGAAAATGCCAAAGAGTGCAGGGAGACAAGTTAAATATTCACCTAATAGAAATAATTAAGAGACACTGGAAGATATAGACAGAAGTACACTGATCTTAGTTCAGCCCACAATGTTATGAGAATATGCTGGTTCCTTTAAGAGGAGGAGCCTAGTTATGGATCTTCCCTTGAAGGGGAAATTAGAATCCCAGCAACTTCTTGTTTTCTTCTCTTTCATATTGGTCACCATGAAATAAAAAGTCTTTCCCTACCATGCACTCTTGCCATAATATCCTACCTCACAGCAGGCTCAAATGCTACAGGGCGGATAGGCCATGCACTGAACCTCCAGTCATGTCAACAAAAATGAATCTTTCCACTTTCAGTTTGACTCTCTAACATATTTTGTTTTAGGAAAAAAAAAAAAAAAAAAAAACTAACCACTAGTTTTTTAGAAAGAATTAGAGAACACTATAAACAATGATAAAAAACACTAAAATAAATGTCAGAAAAAAATTCCAAAACACAACAAAAAATTACTAGGAGCAGATAAGGAATATGAATTGTTCTAGTGAATTAAAAACTGAACTTTATCAAAACTTAATGAATAGGACCAACTCACAAAAAAAGGGGAAGCAAAGGAAAATTTTATTTTTGAGGCCAAAACAACCTTGATACCAAATTTTAAAAAGACTTATGAAAGCAGAGAAAATAAAACTAACCTCCATTTTGAATACAGATGTTCACATACTAAATGAAATAGTCAGACAACCAAATCTATCAAAATACTTAAATGAAATGTCAACAACATGAATAAATGCGTTTTAGTATTTAAATATTAATATATGCAGTTTACCATACTAACAGAATAATAGAATAAAGTTGTGATATATAAATATTACCAGGAATTATTAAAACTGAAAATTTTTCTTCACAAAAATTAGATACACATTAAATAGAAATTCAATTATATGAAAAAAGTCCTTAAGGTCACTATGGAAAACATCAGTATTAACAGTGACATTAAATGTTTTCCCCAATGTTGAAATAACAATGCTTCCTATCATCCCTTATGTTATAGGCTTGATAATAAACTGCAAGTTTCAATCTGAACAATAGAACTAGATGAAGAAATGAAGAACAAGGATTAGATAAGAAGAAAATATGTGACATATCATTCCAAACCTAGAAAATACAAAAAAATGAATATATCAGTAGTAACAATAGTAATAATAGTAACAACAAATCACCTACAAAAATTAAGTTTGGCAAGGTGCTGAAATACATAATACACATATTATTTTTCTACACACTACCATTACTGAGATAGAAAGTGATATTGCTGAGCAATATTATGAAAAGACAAACTGTTATTAATATATCCAACAAAGCTTGGCAAGGTCAGCCATGGTCTACACTCACACAAAGACCTTCATATGTACTGCATAATAAAAAGTGTCTAGGATTCCACAATGGAAAGAAATGAATAGAGATAAAAATTGGGGTACAGCATGATGAACAATGAAAAGTTTCAAGGCTTGAATATTAATTTTACAAATTTTAGGGGGGTTTGCATGGATTCTTAAAAGCTTATCTTCTCACAGAAAAAAGAAAAAAAATAGCAACCTACTCTAAATCCTGATTCGCTCCAGAGACCCAAGAATTATGTCACATGGTTGTCATTATATAATAATTAAATCAATATCAAGAATTAAATCAATATCAATTGTTGAAGTCTACATTTGTCTCTCTGTTCATCTTGTAAACTTGTGAACAGATTGTACCATCCAATAAATAAATATATAAATAAATATTGTTGCAATTTTGGAGAGGAATCTCATTGAATATTAACATGAGTTTGAGAAATTACATTTCTTTTTATGTACAGATTTCATATTTTTTATATTTATGTTTCCTATAGTGTACTTAAATAAAGTTTCCCTATTGTCCTTGTAAAAGCCACCACTTTTTGTGGTCAAGTCAAAGAATATATGGTGATCTTTTTCTAGACTATTCCTTTATAAAAACAGAAACTTGATTCTATTACTCTTTTGTTAGACAATCTCACTGTGTGTGTCTGGGACTTTCAGGCAATGGGCACCATGCTAATTCTCCTGCTTTCTGTAAGGATAAATTTAATCCTGGACATGGGGTGCTCACACCTTGGTACAGTGGGACAGAGGAGCAAGCTCTAGGCTCAGTTGCCATGAGTGATATCCAAAATGACATCTGAAAACTGACCTGTCAAGAAAGCAAACCCCTCTGACAGAACCTGAAAGCCAGCCTCTGTACATGCGGCAGTCTGGGTGCCATGGACACGTCACAGCCATCTTAAGACACAAAGCTGCCTTGCACAGGGCTACGCTGCCTTTGCCTTCCAGATCCAGTTGTGTGGAGAATTCTCAGCAGTCACAAGCCACAACAGGCATCCGGTGGGCTGCTGTTCCTGCCAACCCACTTCTGTCCTAGCTCTCACTCGTGGGCATGCCCATAAGCATGTGACCTGCCTCCTGCCAATTCCTATCTTCTCCTGAAAGCTTCTCCTTTCAGAAGCTGCGCTGCACTTAGAGCATGAGCAGAGAGGGAGTCCAGGAAATAAGCTTCTTTCATCAACCAAGTCACACTATGAGAGCTTGGAATCATGTTTAGAAAGTTACCAATTTTCTCTTTCTGTACATTAGGTCTAGTTCTCATAGCATATGTGTAAATATTTGATAGTTTTTCCATTTTGGATAACATAGCAGCCACAAATAAACACTTTCTTAATTTCACTAACACTATTCCTTTCATACCTCCCTTATCTAAGGCCACTAATAAACCGTGAATGTAATTCAAACAACTTTAGTATGAAACCAAAATTATCCAGTGTGTTACAGAACTATGGTAATTTCTCCTTATCTAGTTATGTGTGTTTATCTCTATACCACATTTGTTACAAATTTGATTTTTCTTCATTTTAAAAATGAAAATGTATGTTGAAAGCTACATAATAGTTTTTGATCCAGTCAACATGATTGAAAGATGTCTTCCTAATCTAGTAATGAAGTGAGTCTTACTAATGCTTTTGTAGTGGTGAGCAATCCTCTCACCCCTAGCCCATGTTTTGGTGATAAATCCTTTCATGATGCCCTCTTCTACACCACACTGGCTGCCCCTGGGTTAGCCATGGTCTTGCTGTCTCTCCCTTGTCCTACTACAGTAGTCTCCTAATGGGTTTTCCCATCATAAATGTTTGACACTGACACCTTTAACCCAGAATTAGCTTCCTTGTTGGATAATGTCTCTTGGTTCTCACTGCCTTCAGTGTGTCTCCATGACTTGAGGAGGAAAATTAAAGGATTAAACAACCAAGATGAGAGAAAGGACAAAATAGGAAAAAAGGTAGGTAGAAAAACATGCAAGTATATACAGGATGGCTGAGGTGATTGTACTAAATATTTCCATCAGCTTCTTTGAAAGTAGCCGTTAATGTGTAGAATTTTCACCTTAACTAACTGAATGCTGATATCTGTGATATATGCATCTGCATTGAGGGCAGCAATGTATAATACAAAAGCTATGCTTGAATACTTGTCACCTTCGTTTTCTAAATGTGTACCATTCGTAATATTATATCAATCATTTCTAGACTGTCTTCAAATATTTTTTAAAAAGAAACAAAAACAAGCCAGCCAAGAACAAAAATTTAAGGTTTCTGAAGAACAAATGGTAGGTAATATGCAATCATGTGTTTAGTCTTACATAACTATATGTGTTCACTGAGCAAGAGATTTAATTATAAAAATATATAATATATCAACTTTTTTTTGTGATACTGGGGATTGACCTCAGGACCCTGAGCTTGACAGGCAAGCACTTATTCTACTGAGCTATCTCCCTGGCCCTGAAACCATTGTTAATCAGCTGTTCTTGTTCTGAAAATCTATAACATATGTATTATTGTATGTTACCTTGTTTCTGTCATTGTTTCTGACTCTTGGTCTTGCTTTTGTCTTTTACTTTTTAAAATAAAATAATAAAATTTAATTTAATTTAAAAAATTAATTATCTTCCAATATAGAATTACATCTTCTCATTACTATTACCACGTTAGTTTATTTTGTTACCATAACAAGATACTAGAGAAGAAATAAAACTTTAGAAACATTTCCCTCTATCTTTAGAGTTTTTCACTTACACTGCCATTCCATAAGTGTGTTCTAGAGAACACTGGGCCTAGAGTTACTTAGGTAGATAATAATTTCCAAATCAAATAGATTATGAAAGTAGTCTTCTCTATGCTGGTCTTAAAGATTCATATTATAATCAGAATAAGACATTATAACAGCATAAATACAATAAAACACTTTTCTTTAGTACTTGCTTAAAATATTAATTCATAGACTCTTTCATTGACAATATTTATTAAAATCAAATTTCCATAAATATCCCTGTAAAGGGAAAAAGTCCACTTTCAAGATTTCTCAACATAGGGCCACTGAGATAGCTTAATGGACTAAGCACCTGCTTAAGCAAGCACAATGACTGGGGTTCGATCCCTGGTACAACATGCTGCGCTGGCCCTACTCCTGGGAGTGCTGAAGTGGTCACCAAGTTCGGGTATGGTGGTGCATGTCTGTAATTCCAGCACTGAGAAGGCCGAAATAGGAGGATCATGATGAGACTGAGCTGGGTAGTAAGAGCTGTATCAAAATTTTTTTTAAAAATATTTCTTAGTATAGATAGTGTCGCAGGTATTTCCGACCCTCATACTCTCCTCACCACTCAAAGTCTCCTCTGGCAGTTTCCCTGAATAATATCCGTCTCCAACTGAAAGTCATTTTATAAACCCTCATAACACATCTTTGTACTGTAAACTTTAAACTATAAACTTTTCTGTTAAGTGAACTCAAGTTCCATATAAATCCAGAAAAATACTTTGAATATGAGGTACCTTCAGAAATCATGTATGTTTTCAACCTAATTATTTTCCATTTAATATTTGTGCATAAATTGTGTAGATGTGGTTAAAGATATAGAATACATTAAACAGTGACATAACAATGAAAGTTGTATTATCTTGAAAAAAGGCGCAGTCTATCTGCAGACACTATTAAAGCTATGAATAAAAATGCCGAGCATTGCTTTAACTAATGTTGTGCAGCCTTTTGCCCTTTCAGAAAGCAAAGAAGAAATCGTTTTTGTCAAACTGGACTTAGCAGATAAAGCATCATGGCAATTTGGGATCTCACAGAGACCTAGCCAAAAGACATGGGTCCAAAGCAAGTACATTCTCTGTGTCGCCAAAGGAACCTGTGGCTGCCTAATCCTCACATCCTCTCCAAAACTTCCTAGAATCCAGCTTGCTTCACACAGGCATGCGTGCCAACAAGTACCTTTTCCTCAGCTCTAGCTCACTTATGAGCTGTTTAACAAGTTAAGAAAAATAGGAACTAATTAGGGAATTAAGCATGCTGGAGAACAAGCAGAAAATCTTAAGAAATCATATTCGACTGTGGCAATTTAAGCTAAGAAAGTGTGCTTGCATCTGTGCAGGTATAGAAAACACATCATAAATCATTTGTGAGTTGATGGCAAACAAAGTCAGAAACAAGGGGAAAATCTTAAACCTTGATGTTCTTAAGGTGAGACTGCAGATAACTTGACAAAAAGAAGACATTTATAATGATACAAATATGTTCCGTAGAATGCTCAGTCACTTTTAAATTCCAAGAGTGGTGCATTGAGAACTACAAGAGGGAGTTCAGAAATAAGCCTGACAAATGAGTTCTCAGTGTAGCATTACCCGTAGGATTTATGTATTTCCAGGGCATGAAGCCTCACCTGAAAGACAGTCGATGCAAAAATCCAATATGTTGGGCAAACAGCAGTCTGGTAAAAATTGAATGACAGAACAGAGGAATTACTGCAAAGTGTTGAACAAATCCTGGCATATATAACATCTTTCAGATACTTGGTCTCTTCCTCAAGTCCCTTTCCCCAAGGCAAGCTCTCCATCTTACATTCTGTCTTTCTAGCTTCAGCCTTTGTAGCCCCAATCTCTACTGCTCAGGTCAACAATGCCTAAGGATAAGACAGAGTGGGTTACTGACATCATTTAATGCTGCCTGTGTATCTATTCCTTTATCAACCTGAAACTATTTAATGAGATTTTTACAATGTAAGAGGCACTGAGAAATGAGTCAATATGCAAACTGATCCATCTGGGAGGATGGGGCCAGAACCAGGAAGAAAGTTTCAGATAAAGGAAATCACAGGTAGTGAAGCCTTGCTAAGAGACAAAGCACAATGTGTTCAAAATATATAACACTATTAGTCTGATTGGAGCATGAGTTAAAAATAACTAAGACAACAAGTAGGAAGGGCTGGACTTTGTAAACTTGATTAAAAAAACATGTAGACTTTATCTGATCCTAAAAACAGCAGGAAATACTTCAAGACCCTAAATACTCACCTCTTTTTATCACCTACCTCTTTTTGCATATAAGAAACATATACTTGCTTTAGAATTTCTGAATTAGAAACTAGGATCTTATAGGAATAGCAATTTAATTTGCAAAGACTGCAGCCTCCAACAATCTTTCTTTGCTTTGTTGTTTCAGATAAAACAATAAAGATTTTTCAAGAAATATAAAAATAAATGCAATAGTGACTTTTTAGTACTCAATGTATTTCCAAAGTAATTTCGTTAATTTAAAATATAAAAGTGTAATAGGCCTAATTGATTCATTCATAAAATGTTCATGTACTATCTATTAAATTTTAAAGAATAGTTACTCAGACAATTATAAATTTACTAGAAGAAGCATCTTAATGTGCGGTAAATTAAAATACAAGCTGCTAAACTATAAGAAATATGTTTTAGTTCTTTCCAGTTTAGAAAAAATAAGCAAAATTGTCAAAACAGAAGAAATCAGCAGTAATATATTATGACAAAAAAGTTATTATATTTTCTTGAATCACTGTCTTTCAGTACAATATGAAACACAGACAGCTACCATTTTCAGAAAGGAAAGGAAAACATGTTGAACATTTTTGCTGTGTCATATTTTGTGTTTTATCCAACTCAGAACCATCATTGTCGGGGCTGGGGAGATGGCTCAGGGGAATAAGTGCTTCTCTGGCAAGCACAAGGGCCTGCGTTCAATCCCCGGTTCCGAAAAAAAAAAAAAAAGAACCATCATTGTCAGCAATTATTGCATCATCTGATGCTTTATTCTGAACAGTGAGGAATTCCTATTTTAGGAAAGGAACTAATTTTAGAACCAGAGATCCATTCATGGACCATAAGACCTACAAGAAGTCATTTAACCTCCTGGAGCATAACAGCAGATCTCTGGGGTCCTTTTCATTTCTGTGACTAGCTGGAATGTAACCATGAACATGTCTGATCACACAAGTTTGCATTGCTATTGTGTAAAAGGGAGGATTGTACAAAACTGCTAGATGAGGTAGATCAGAAAGGAAATGCCTGCTCAGAAACTGGGATACACATTTGCTTGTGGAATGTGACAATAGGTATATGTAGAGCAGTAGTAAAAGATGATGGTGATTCTAATAGCACAAGCATTCTTTCCACATAGGAAGACACGGCACTGTATGTGTTATCTGCTCTTCTCACAATCATGGAGGCCTGAACACAGAAATGAGTCTCTTTTGGGCTAAAGTTTGAATGTTATTATAGATAGTATGAGATTAATAAGTGAGAAACTTCCATCACTGCCTTAGATACTTTCTCATGGCTAAGACAAAATACTCAAGATCCACAACATCCAGGACGAAAATATTATTTTGACTAAGCTTGTAGAAATTTCAGTCCATAGTCAGCTGCAAGGTGGAACAGTGTTGCACAAAGGGATGACAGAGGGGAAAGAATTCATGGTATAACAGGCAGGAAGAACAGAGAGAGAGAGAGACAGAGACAGAGACAGAGACAGAGACAGAGACAGA
>NW_004524629.1:11384120-11391696 GCF_000260255.1 Octodon degus
AGAGAGAGAAACAGAGAGAGAAACAGAGAGAGAAACAGAGACAAACAGGGAAACAGAAACACAGAGAGGAGGAGAGAAGGAAATAGATCTTCCCTGGGTCAAGTCCACACTAACACACTTCTCTTCACCAGGGCTCACCTCCAACATTACATTCACGTAGAAACCCTCCTGTGGACAAATCCAGTAATGATTATTACAAACCCATGGTCAAATTACAAGGCCTCCTCTCCTAGGGAGCATTCAATGTAGACCACAAGACCCATTTTAATATAAAAATCTGCAGTATAGAAGTGAAATTTAACATCTTCATCTAGCATCTGTAAATTAATGTGAAGGTAGTTTTAAAAATACTTTTTTAAAAACATTATTAACACCTTCCCAGGTACATGAATAATACATTTAAAAACTGTCATTTGTTTGGGTACAAAGGTAGGTGGTTCCAAAGATAAATAAACCTAGACAATCAGTAAAGTTTAGATTTGGTTTCTCTTCAATAGCTATCAACAATACCATGATTGCACATCATTACAACTTCTACTTCATGAGTACATCTCTGCAAAAAATTATTTATCTCACTGACAGCAAAATAATAATAATAATTTAAAACATACTAGGAAATTAGAGCTGGACTGAACTCATTCTAGCCAACCTGAAGTAGAAAATGTAGTCTTAGCCGAAAGGATGTCTGGTCTTTGTTTTTTGAACTCAAGAAGGAAATTTCTAAGGGTCATACCTCACACCAGTGTTTTTGCTTGCCTGAGATCAAGTGAGTAGTCTTAGAACATAGTTCCGCGTAGATGTTGCTGATGCTCTACAATATCAGGCAGGTGCTTGTCTCTCTGGAAGAACTAACCATGTTCTGGAGGCCAGAAAGCTTTGAGTCACACCTGAGAGACCTGGTCACTGAGGCAATCATGCTGACGTTGCAAATTCCAATAAAACTGAACTCAAGTTTTGGTTAATTTGCCTGACGCAATATTCTGTGTATGTTGGCCCATCTTGATACCAGGAGAGAATACTGTCCTAACTGCGTGGGAAAGAGATGATTGGAAGCTTTCTATTTAGTGCTTCTAAACTGAACCACATGTGCTTCTCTTGGCTGAGCATAATCTGTATCTTTTTCCAGAGTGAATGATAAGCACAGTATTACAGTTTTCAGTGAGTTCTGTGAGTCCTGGTTTATATTTGATGTCAGAAGTGAATATGGTCATATTTGACTTGTTCCCTCTAAATTACCAGAAAAATTCTTGTGATCCTCATGACAAAACTCCAGGCCTTGATTTTTTTCTTCCACTTTTGAAAGAATTTTTATTAAGATCTGACTCCCTTCTTTACCACCCTTCAAAAACACAGAAGCATACAAGTCATAGGCAAAAAAGACTCTGTTTTAGAAGAAACAAACAAAGCAAAAATTTTCTCTTCAATGAACTAAGAGAAACTAGTAGTATAAATAAAATAAAGTAACAAATTTAAATATCAGAATAAATAATTTGGGAATTTATTTGGCCTTCTCCCTACTTCCTGTTTACCTGTCTTCTACATTTAAAAAAATCCATATAGGTATAAAGACATAGCACAGTGAGTGTACATGCTTAACATATGCAAGATCCAGTGCTCAATCTACATCATAGCATAACCAGAAAAAAAATTCATTTTCTAAGCTATATACATAATATTCCTCATCTCCCATTTAGTTCCAAGCAAATACACATTTACTTTTCAACCTTTAGGCTTTCCTATTCTGCACATTTCATATAATGTAATCATAAAATAAATAGGCTTTAGGTACTGATCTGTTTCACTTAGCATAATGTTTACAAATTTCATCTACGTAGTAGCAGGTAACTGTACGTTATTCCTTTTTATTTCCTGGATAATATTCCATTGCATTGACAAATAACATTTTTTATTTATCCATACATCAATTAAGGTGAGTTTTAGCTTATTTCAAATTTATGGATATTATAAATAGTTGATCTACAAACATTTGTGTACAAGTTTCTGCATGAACATATGTTTGCATTCCTTTGGGATATACACCTAGAAAGGCAGTATTGGGATGACATATGGTCACCATATTTAACATTTTGAGAAACTTCCAAAATTTTGCCCAAAGTAGCTGCACCACTTTATATTGTTACTGTGCATGTATAAAACTATAATACAGTAATAATTCAGTCCACAAATGTTTCTGTTTGGAAATAATCCAGTTCTCAAACAAAAGTGTTCAACAAATATTGCTTCTGTTATAAACTCCATATTAAGTGACAAGCACAACCATGGCCATCTTCCCCACAAAACACAAAATCTTCCCTGAGACTATAAGACAAATTGAATTCGGGACATGAGGTATCACCACTGTATTTCCTTATACTCTCAAAGATTCCCACTATATGTACTTTTGATCATAGCTATTTTGAGAAGTGTGACATGATATATTATCATGGCTTATATTTTTATTCCTTAAACACTAAAGAAATATCCACATTTTTATGTACTTCCTGGCTAATTATCAATCATTTTTAAACTATATAACCCCATTCTTCATTTTTACTGAACTTCAAATTTTATATTAAATGTTTTTTGTTTACAGATGTTAATTGATATGCTTACAGTCTATACCATGATGATTTGCTGTATGTGCGTATTGTAGAATAATTAAATCAAGGTAATGAATACTTCTAGTACCTCACATATTTTACTGTGATAAAAATTGAAAGATATTCCCTTAACAATATTTATCAGTCTCAGTCATAATGCTGTTCAACACTTCTCAAAAATTTAATGTACTTAACTAACTTGAAACTCTGTAGACTTTAATATCCTGCCTCATTTTCTGTCCCTCTGTCCACTCCCAGTGCTTAGTAAGCATTATACTAAGGTCTACTTCCATGCATTAAACAGTCTTAAATTCCATACATAAATACAATCACACAGCACCTGTATTTTTGTGTCAAATTTATTTTACTAAGCATAAAGTCCTCCATGTTCATCCATGTTGTGTGCTAAGAAAGCAATTTCTTCTAAGGCTAAATACTATTCCACTGTGAGTATACTACATTCTTTACCCATTCCATACTTCCATTGATTCCATCGGTGAATATTCTGAATACTTTTGCAACTGAAATGATTTTTTTCATGTCTCTTTAACATACTGAATTAATTGTTTGGATATAGGACCAAAATTGAGTGTGTCTGTTCTTCATTTGCAATTTGACTAGAATAAAGAGTCCTGGAAAGGTTGTGTGATAAGGGAGGATGATACAGTCATCACTGGCTTAGTCCATTAATATTCTCAGCGGATTGTGCTGTTGGAAGGTGAGGCCCACCTGAGGCAGAGTCCCTCAGAGCGTACCAGGAAGTGAGCAGCTATACTCCATAATGCCTTTCCACCATGACACATCTCTGTTGGAGCCAGCTGCTCATGGACTGAAACTTCTAAAACTATGAGACAATAATAAAGCTCTCCTTCTTAAAATGAATGAATCAGGTAATTCATCTCCTCAATGGACAACTCAGTAATTAAAATATTAGTACCAAAGCACAGTGGTTCTAGTTGTGATTACACAGATTTTGTGGTTCATAAATCATTAGAAATTGGTTTGCAGAAAAAATTTGGAAAGATTCTGAAATTTTAAGCAGAGAATCCTTAGAATGCTGCAAGCAGAGTTTATCAGTGAATGTGTGTGTGTGTGTGTGTGTGTGTGTGTGTGTGTGTGTGTGTTACTGGGGATTGAACTCAGGACCCTGTCTTTGCCATGCAGGCGCTTCCTCTACTGAGCTATCTCCCTAGCCCTTATCAGTGATTTTGGTTGGACCTCAGAAAACAAGAACACTGATAAGAATGTGGATGTTAAAGTAGACTCATGAGTCTTCAGCCTGGAATGGGGACTCAGTAGGAAAATGGACCAGAGGCCATACATGTCATACTCTGACAAAACAGTGCACTTTTTGTCCATGTCAGAAGACTATATGAAGCTAAATTTAAGCTTACCCAAAGAGTAAGCCTTTCATTTGCAATTAGAGCTATCTGGTCTCTAGATAGGCCACCTAGGGAATTGATTTGTGGCTATTCATCTCACTCTTCTCAGCTATCTAGGACCACTACAACCATAGTCCAAGAGTTTGGCTACTTCTTGAGCTAGTAACACATCTTGGTATTGTCCACTGGATGTTTGGTGTGCAGGCATGTAAAGCTATAAGAGTTCTGGGGTAATAAAAATTCCACCTGGATTCCAAGAAGGCTACGTATCCCTAAGGGGCAAGTAAATGAATCTATGAAAATGAAGAGAAGATGTGTCATTTCAGACTTGCTATAAACCTTTGTTCCACCACACTTTTCCACCATGATGTTTTACCATTGGAGTCAGCCAGCCACCCACTAAAAACTACCCAAAATAATGAGCCACCAGTATCACACCTGATATCTGGGTGTCAGGAACTTTTTTTCCAAGTAGTGAGAATGCTGACTAACACAGTTTGATTACTAGATCATAGAGTAGTTTTATTCCTACCATTTAAAGACTTTCCATACTGTTCTCTATATTGGCTGTAGTACTTTTCATCCCCTCACAAGTGTACAGATTTCTTCTTGTTCCAATCCCTTGCCCCTCTTCTTTTGTATTTTTCTTATAGCCATTGGAACTGTGTGAGGAGTCATATCATGGTGATTTTGATTTGCATTTCCAAGGTAATTAGTAATGGTAAGCCTATTTTCTCATGTCTCTTCGTCATTTGGAGACTTCTCTTGCAGCACATTTATTTAAATTTTTGTCTAATTTTAATACAGATATTTTGAAATTAGACTGTTTGAGATCTTTGCATATTTTGGGTGTTAACACATCAGATGCATGATTTATGAATATTTTCTCCTATTTGTAGCTTGCCTTTCCATAGTGTTGATTTTTTTTTTTTGCCTTGCAGAAACAAACACACAAACAAAAACTAAGCACATTGTTGAGGATACCCTTGAACTTATACATCAATATGGATAAAATTCTCATTTAAATGAATAAATGAGATCTTCCAGTTTATAGGTAATGGATGTACCTCCATTGACTTAGATTTTGTTCACACATCTGCAAGCACTGTTCCACTTCTTTTTTCCACTTTGTTAGTTTACTGCTACATCTTCTATTTTTAGACCTATTTTAAATATTTTTTAACTTCAGTTTTGGACTTGTTTACATATACACAGTTCAATTTTATATACATATTTTATCTTGAAATCTCACTGAATTTATTTATTTGTTCTGATATTTTAATATATAGTAGAATTTACATACAAGATTATATAATAGGTGAGCAGAGATAATTTAATTCAAATTTATATTCTTTCTGAATGCCTTTTATTTCTTTCTCTTTCTTACTTTGCTGCATAGATCCAGTTTCCATCTGTCTCAGTTAATTTTCTCTTATTGCTGGGACAAAATACTCCGACATTCAAAATGAAGGCAGGAAAGGTTTATTTAGCTCACAGTTAGTGGAGGTTTCAGTTCATATTCAGCTGGCTCCAAGGCAGAGTATCATGTGGCAGAGGGCAGCAGTTCATGGCACAGGAAAACAGCAAAACGGCAAGCACAAACGGCAGTACCAGCAGCAAAAACGGCCACAGAGAGCAAGTCTATTTCCCTTCTGTTGACTTCAGACTATTTGCCCCAGGCAGGATATAGTACTCACACCCATAATCTAAGAAGCACTTACACCCATCATCCCAACAACACTCACATTCTTAATCCCAGCACTGGATCATGAATTAATCACAAAGTCTAGAAGTCTGCCCCAGGACTGTGTGAGGCTTTGGCAAGACAACTAGACACAAACCATAACACTGTCTAAGACAAGTAGGTTTTGTTCCAGATCTAGAGAATAAGTATTCAGGTTTTGATCAATAAATATGAAATTTTTAATAGGTTTCTTATAGTTGTTACTTTATATTCCTAAAATGTACTTCAGATTTATACTATTTTACTTTTTGTGGCATTCAGAGAAACTACCCCTATGGAGCTCTATTTCCTTCTTATTTATTTGTGATATTAATGTTATCATACTATGTCTGTATGTATTATAATTCTAAGTATCTATTCTAAGATATAGAATTATATCTACTCTAAGGTATAATTTTATCTCCTTTAAAAATACTGAAGAAAAATAAGTTTATACTTACAGAGTTCATAGTATAAATTTAACCTTTTATATTTTCAAATGTTCTAATGAATGTCAGCTACCATCTCATGTTATTCATTAGACCAAGACAATCTTGTTTCAATTCTTGTCCTTTGTGATATTATTCTTGAGTAAAATACATTTATAGCTTATCAGCCTAGCAATATAATTACATGCATATTGTTTTATTCAACTGCTTTTTAAGAAGTAAAGAGCAAAAGTGAAGGAAATACTACATCTTGTGATTTTTATAGATTTGACAAAAATTACATATTGGCATTTCTCACTTATTCATGGAGATTCCAATTACTGTGCCCAGCAAAGCTACCCTTTGGAACTGAAGGAGGAACAAAGACCTCTCAAGACTAGCTTAAGCTAAAGAATTTCAAGACAGGTAAGCCAGCATTATATAAGAGCTGAACACTACACACAGAAGAGTAGATACGTTATTGAGATTTGGGAAAGAATTAAACTTCAGGTATATAAAATAAAAGAAGGAAAAATAAAAGAAAAATACATACAACTAGCGTCCTTTAATTCTTTGAAATGAAAGGTTTATGCTAATATTATTTTAAAAAAATTCTGTGTCTATATCTCATACTCTGAATAACTACATATAATAATGCACAATGCATTAACTATTGCTATTTTCCTATTAGTTTGTTATAATTATAATCCCAGCACTGGGAAGGCTGAAAACAGGAGGATGACTACAAGTCCAAGCGAGTCTCAGCTGCCTAGTGAGACACAGTACCAAATACATAAATTTATAAAGAATGGCCTTCACAGATGTGGACAGAGCATTCCATCCAATAACCACAGAATGTGCACTCTCATTAGGAGCTCATGTACCCTTCTGCATAATAGGTTTCAGTTAAAACTGTAAAGTGACTCTTAACAAATGCAAAAAATTAAAATTCATTCTTACATCTTATATCTTAATGAAGACAAGTATAAATGAACAAGAGAAGCCACAGAAACTACATCACCATATAAAGATTAAACAATGGGCTGGGGAGATAGCTCAGTGGAATTAGTGCTAGCCTGCCAAGTGCAAGGTCCTGAGTTCAATCCCTGGTACTACCAAAACAATAAATAAATAAAGATTATGTAATTTATATTTGACAATCAGTGAGACATTGATTAAATCAGGAGGTGATTTTTGTAAAATGCTTAAAATTCATAAAAATGGGAGCATAGTATGTCCAAGTCTCCGGGATATAGCAAAAACTTCTATAAAAGGAAGTTTATTTCTATAAATTTCTAAATCAAATATCAGAAAGATCTGAAATAAATAACCTGATCATGAATCTCAGGATGTTGAGAAAAAAAGAATTAACCAAATTCCAAGCCCAAAGTAAAAAAAAAAAAAATCAAATGATAATGTCAATTAAGACAGAGACTAAAAGAA
>NW_004524629.1:11399631-11403148 GCF_000260255.1 Octodon degus
AATTGGCTTTCTGTTGTTATTGTTTTATTTTAACTTGAAAAGCTCAGGAAGCTTTTGCTTCTGATATATTGAATAATCATTCCATTGCCTTCTGACCTCATAATTTCTGAAGAAAGGTTACTGCTAATCTAACTGGAGCTCATTTGCATATAATCTGTCATTTTTTCTTGTTTCTATGAGTATTTCCTCTTTATCATTGCCTTCCAAATTTTGATGATACTCTACACAGTTTAAGGTCCTTATGTCCGTGAAGGTCTAATCCTTTGTTGATGGATGCTTGTGCAACTTGGGGATGTTTTCAAACATGCTCTAGATTCTGTCCTAATTATCTCCTAGTATTTTCAGCTGAGTTTATGTGCTCATGCTTTCTAATCTCCAACATTCACTTAATCCAATCAGGGTTCTTTTGGGTTGTCTTTCTTTTTTCTCTATTAAAATCTCACTGTCATTTTGCATTTCAACTGGCATCATGTAAATACAGGCATCTTGTTAATTTTCTTTATAAAAACTGCAACAATTAATTTCTCCACATTCTGATGCAAATAAATCATCCCTTCTTTTGGAAGAGATGTGGAGCTGCTCATTTTAATAGGTTACTGTGCCCCAAATAGAATTTCTTTGCTACTGCATAGAACTTTGGAATGGAAACTGTGATTTTTCTTCTCTTACAATAAAATACTTGTTCTACAAGTGTGCACTGGAAGAAGATGATGGTGTTGGTCTTCCTGGCTTCTCACATGGAATATGACAAGTTCCCAGCTAAAACAGGGACAATCAGGGGCCTAAAATTCTCAATATGCTCTGCCTGGAAATTTTCTCTCCTGTAAGGAAGAGCGAGGTGATTGAAAGGAGCTTACCTCCTCTAAGCTATTCTAAACAGGAATAGAACTGTTGGTACATGAATCTAGAGAAGACAATAAGTGCTAATGACCTATCTGGACTTCCTAAGTTGAATCTCTAGAGCTAGTCTGGTGGTGAGCTGAAACCATTTAGAGTACAGGCCCCTAAATACAATTTAGATATGGTTTGTGTTTTTCTTTGAAATTTCATATGTTAAAAGTCTGCCATCTCTGTGATTAAAAAAGAGTTAAGAGATGGAGCCAAGTGGGAAATATTCAGACGAATCAGAGGCCTGCTACTGTAAGCACAGTGGGTCCCAATCTTGCTGCTTTCTGTCTGGAGCATGTAGTGTGATCTCTTGCTCCCCCTTGTGCTCCTGCTAGTTTGATCACCATGACGTAGTTACCAAACAGGACCACCCAATCTTGGACTTTCAGCCTCCAAACTTAGGAGCTAACTAAACATCTTTTCTTTGTAAAATTAGAGTGTACTAATAATTTTTCTATCACTGTGACAAAATACCTGAGATAAGCATCTATAAAAAGAATAGATTTATTTTGGCTCCAGGCCATAGAGGTTATAGCACACGGTAAGCTGGAGCCTTCAGTTTGGACTTGTGCAGTGCAGTAAATCATGTTGGGTACACGTTCTGAAAGAAATCACAGAAAAAAAACAAACAAACTTTTTTTTTAAAGTTTCGTAGCCAGAAACTTTAATAAGAATGGCTCCATATCCCCTTCAAATGATTTCCTGCAAAGACCTATCTTCTGATATGAGGTCTCACCTCTCCACTGCCACCTAACAGTGTCACAGGGTGCTTCCTGATGTTGTAGAACATAAGTTTATGGGAGACATTAAAATCCAAATAAAAAACTCCTGCCTTTGAGTATTTCATTACTGAAACAAAATAGACTAACAAACTTTTGGAGATATTTTGGAAAGAGTAACGTACTCAAATGTAACCCAACAATGTAAGTATTTAAAATGCTATGTTGAAATGTGAGATTTAAGACAATTTTATTGGGACCAGAGAGATGGCTCAGTAGAATGAATGCTTCCCTGGCAAGCACGAGGGTCTGAATTCAATCCCCAGTTCCTTGTATTTATTAATAAAATTCCTATGTTCTTTGGGAAAAGATACTCTTTGCTTCTAAAGAAGAGTGGACTCTTTCAGTCTATTTGGTAAAGAATGTTTGCCAAAAGAGTACAATTGAGAAAATTCACTTTAGCTTCTTGGAAGTGATTTGGATATGAAGCAGAGAACACCCTCATCGAATAAAACAAAGCATTTCTTGTTTCTGTAATGTATTCATTGATTACTGATGAGATTCTGTTATTTTAAAAGTATATTATATGACATTGTAATTATTCTTCATGAATTCTACTATAGAAATTTCAGGGGGGGTTTTGCATTGCTTTGTATTTCTTTCTTCTTAAAGGACTGTGAATTACAAGTTATATTCACTATTTTTATGCTTGATCATCAATATTCTTTGATACATATTGACATTTTTCCATTAGAAAAAAATGGAGTTGCTGACTTCAAATATATAGTATGTGTCCAAATATGCTTTTTATTTTTCTGAGTATAATTGCAATTTTCTCAGGTGGAGAGTAGGAAAACATGTTCCTTGCAGAAACTGTAATGCTATAATGTGAAGATGAAGACGTAAAAATGCAACATAAGAAGTATAGGAAGAAAGAGATACCAGAAAAGTAGGACAGAGGCTTGGCAGTGAAGGACCTTCTTTTTTAATATTTTAAAGAGAATAAAACTAAAATAACTATTAAAAATGAAACAAGATTTCAAAGCAAGATGGCAGGAAATCATCAGTTGTTGTTATATTTACTGCAAATTGGTATCTTGAAAGGTTTCAAGCTTTTATTTTATATACAATGTTCATTATTTTCTTTCAATGAGATATTTTCCTTTTCTGTTTTGTAAATTATGTTTATCTTTTTTCTAATTCTAAGTGAGTGCACGTATCTTCTCTTCATGAGTAGCCCTTTCTATCTCCAATAAAGAATACTTCGTCTTTTTCCACACTTATGCCCATACTACCTGTCATAAACTCTATATCCTTGAAATGTTTTTCTGACTTTACATTTCACTTCTGTAGTAAATACACAGTTGCCCTAATTGCATTACTATATTATTATAATTGCAACAACTTTATATTAAGTGCTAGTGTTAGACAGATGTCCTCTACACATGTATCACAGGATTTCTCAGGAAATTCTCTTTCATATAACCAGAATCATCTTTGAAATTTGCTCTAACAGACTAATGAAGTCTTGATTTAAATTTCAGTTTACTATTTTCCATAATTAATACTTCTGTACTTTTATTTTACTTTTCTTATTATACATGACTAATATATTCTTGTTTTAGTTTTTAAGTTTTATTAGCGTAATGTTAAATTTTTGTGCATTTATATTGGTATTTGTAGAGCTGCATATTCCAGTGTATTGCCATTATATTTTTAAAAGTTCTCATCTATATGTCCTATTTAGCATAAGAACATGTCTTAATTAATATTGTACACTAATAATTATATCTACAAAGTAAGATTTTAAGTATCAGTAAATATATATTTTTCTCACACTTATATTCCTGACTTCTTTATCTGTTCTATCAATGAATCAATGATATTACTCTGTTGTTTAAAAAAAGCTA
>NW_004524629.1:11403248-11405261 GCF_000260255.1 Octodon degus
GTTCTTTCCATACCTCTTTCTGGAATATTTTATGGAATTTGTCCCTACAGAAATTGTACAATAGTCTTTACCGAAGTTGACAATTTATAGACATCCCATTTTATAGACACATTTACAGCTACAATTCTGGTTCTAATTCAGCATCCATCAATAAAACACAATCTTTGATATCAGATTCCTATGGCTACTGTAATGTATCCAAACTGAGTAACATAAAGGTAGCAAAATGTGTATTATATTATCTCACAGTTACGAGTGTCTCTTAGTCCCAAATCAAGATGTCAGAAGAATTATATGCCTTCTACAGCCTGCCAGGGAAACATCTTTCCTTGATGCTGTCTGCCTTTGTTGACTGCGTCGAATGCTTCATCTCCTTACAACCTCTGCCTCTATTTTTGTATACTGTGCACCCAGCATGCCTAGATTGTCTGCCTTCTACCTCGGTGTGTTTCTGACTAAATACCTGGTTTTGAACAGGAGAGCAGTCATACTGAATCCCCGTTACTCTTATGATCTAATTTCAACCAAATGAAAAATATTTTTTCTAAATAACAGCACAACTGATACATTATACGAGGGGCAAGGACTTTAACATTGTTTTGGTACAGACAAAACTCAAACTATAAAGGCTACTTTCCTGCCAGTTTTCTCTGATTTCAACTAGCAAGGTTAGCTTGGAAAGTGAGATCTTTTCCTTATTACATCACTATGTCCTGTTATCTTGTTAGAAATGGGAAGTTATGAGAGTGACTTGCAAATCTTGGTAACATAATGCAATTTAAAATTCTTAAAATAAAAATAAATAAATAATAAATCCAGGAGTAGTGTCAAGGTTCCAATGATGACTCAGTTATATACTGTTCTAGAAATAACATATACATATATATGTATTTCAAAAAGTATTCTTGGTCCATAGCTTCTTGCTACTTACTTAATAAGCATGTAATGCTTAATTCCTTTAAAATACATTGAAGGTTATATGGAGTCTTTACTGGCAAATTCATAAAAATTTCATGATTTTCTAACACATTTTAGGTATGTGTAAAGAGTGCTTGTATGTGGCTACTTCTAATGTTTTGTAACATGGTAAGCCAGTGATTTACATGGCTGGTGATATTTCCATTGAGGCAATAGCAAGAGATAAATATTTTTATGCCCAATTCATTAAAATTATCCCCTTATGGATATTATTTTTCTTTTCTTTTCTTTCTTTCTTTTTTTTTTTTTTTTTTGACAGACCTGGTATTGAACTCAGACCCTTGCACTTGCCAGGGAAGCACTTGGTCTACTGAGCCATCTCCCCTGCCCTTGGATATTATTATCCTCAGCTCATGGATGAAAATAGGGAATGGAGCCTTAGAGGACAGCAAGAGGGGCAAAGGAAAGGAAAGAGATTTTTAAATAAAGTAATAAGGGGCATTATGTACAGTGCATGTACACACTCCCCGAGGTGATTGGAAGTTGCAGGTAATACAAGCATATGCTAACAAAATTTTGTTTTAATTTAAAAATCACTCCTTATCATTAAAGTCGTACTTGAGGAAATAAAAAATTTAAATGATTAAAAACCATGTCTTACATACAAGAATACATTTGGTCATCCTACTAACAGTTGGATATACATATTTCATTTGACAGCATTTGAAAAATCCTTTTGTCACCTCAAAATAACTTGTGGAAGACTTTCAAGTGTTAAAAGTTGGCCACATAACTTTTTGCATGTATCAAAGTACAATTTTCGCTATCCTTAATTATTCATTTTATTTTTTGAATTCAATGAGACTTTCTGATGTGTGTATATATGACATGTATGACAATCTTTACTGCTCTCTATGTCATCAATTATATGAAAGTTAAGAACATAATACATTTTTATTTTATATAAAAATTAAAATTAAAAAAAGATTTAAAACATCTCTCAAAAAGAGAAAGGAACAAGTAAACCTGTTTTCTACAGGAATTTAAAAGTAATCATAACCAAAGAAAAAAAGCTAAATAGCTTAGCAGATTAAA
>NW_004524629.1:11405361-11406750 GCF_000260255.1 Octodon degus
GAAAGGATTTTGCTCTTGGAGGAGATAAAAAAGAATGATAAATCCTTTGTCAAAACTAACCAAAAGAAAGATGGAAGGCCCAGCCCAATATAAGTAGAGGGGAAATAAAGGATGTTACAGCAGCCATCAGGTAAGTACAGAGGATTATTAGTGAATACTTTGAAACTTTGTATCCTATTAAATCAGTTAATCTGGAAGAAATGGATAAATTTGTAGACATATTAGGTAACAAAAGTGATCTAAGGTGATATAAAAACTTAGAAGTTCAATAAAAAGCAACAATTTGATGTAGTCAAAAAAAAGTCTCTTCCCAAAATTTTAGGATGAGATGTATTTAGTTCTAAATTTTATCAGATACAGGGCATTGTGATGATGCTCCCTCAGCATCAAATCTTGGAGTGACTTTACCAAATCTTTCTAGCCAGGATTTTTTTGGCCACTGCTGCAATCATCTGAAGATTTATTTTTCCATAATTTTATTGAGAAACATTTAGCAATGAGACAGTTTCAAATCAAATCGGTAGGACAGTTTCAATAATTAACACATTGCACATATTCCTCAAAGTGGTTAATTGCTGTACAAGATGCGGACATGTTATCCTATTTACAAACACCATTAGAACAAATGCCTCTATTCATTAAGAGAATGTAACTATATATCTATCCTAACCACTTTGAGTACACAGATACAAATGGACATTCATGTGCTTTCCCTTTTTTGTTATACTCCGTTATTTGAATACTATAGGTGTGTAAAATCAGCAAAATATTCTAAAAGAGTCCAGTAGCCCATAATAGTAGTAGGTCTTCCACTTGACTGGTAATGTCAGAAATTGTTGACCTGAGTCACCTACACTCAACATAACAGCATGGCTTTACTTCTTATATTTCGTTTTTATACTATTCTGCTGGATGGTTAATACATAGGTAAAGCAGGACCTATGAAACACGAGTTGTAGCTTTTGGGTCTGATAAGGTCAGTGAAATCCCCTCAGGATTTATCCTGAGATCCTGTACCTCGGATTGTAGAACCTTTATCAGTGCAGCCATGTGGATGAGTCACAGCCATTGCTTGGCCAATGTGCTCTCTGTGAAAGCCTCAGAGAATGTATTCCCTCCATGTGGCTATCTTTAGGCACACTCTACACCATCGATCACTTTCCTCTTTGGCCCCATAATCTTCTTGATCAGAAAATTTGGGACACTATTTAGTTACATGACATTACAGTACAAGTTCTCATATGTCCTAGTCTTAATTGACTTTAGAAGGCTAGGGCCAAAAAGTTGGCTTTCCTTACAGCCCTTCTTTTTCTCTAATTTTGGTCAGCAAATGTAGGTTATTATCCATCCAGAAGACAAGCTTATTGTTATTGCCATACAACCTAGGTT
>NW_004524629.1:11406850-11414148 GCF_000260255.1 Octodon degus
CCACTAAGAAGAATATATGCAGTGTATTATTTGTTGAAACTGTACTTCCGATTTGATTTGAAACTGTCTCATTGCTATCTGTTTATCAATAAAACTTTGGAAAAAAAAAGAAGAGATGGCAATTTAGACTGGTCATGGTATCACATACCTGTAAGCCCAGCTCTTGGGAGGCTGCATATAGGTTACAAGTCTGATCTAGTAGTGAGACCCTGCATACCCTTTAGACCCTTCTCTAAAATACAAAAAAAGGGAAAAAAAGTTCTAGATACATTTTTAAGCTTCTAATATGATAAATCTTGATAGATATGACTGCTGGTATGCTGGAAATCTGCCTCTGAAAAATATTTAGTGGTGATGTAGGGTTTTGCTTAATCAAAAATTGCTTATCTGTATAATCATTTTAGTGAAATTTCTCATGTTATATTTTACAATGAAAGCTATGAAAAATTAAATTACACAGGATGCATAAAAAGTACAATTTAGCTTAAAAGGAAAATAGTTATAGACAGTATTGATTTGGTAGTTATATTTCTCCACAATTAATTACAGAAATGAATGGTCCTGCAGTCTTAAATCATCTGGTTGCAAAACAATTTTGCCAGAGAAGTAGAAATTAATAGGAATTCAATTATGTACAAATGTTCACAGTGCTAAAAATGTTGTGGCATATTTTTGGGGTACCCACTTTTCCTTATTAGGTTTTCTATAGTTTTATCTTTATTTCCTCTATGCTAAAAATGTTGTGCATATTTTGGGGGTGTTCACTTTTCCTTATTTGGTTTTCTATAGCTCTATCTTTATTTGCTTTCATAAGAAAAATAATATTTAGTTTTGTAATTCTGGAAAGTAATAAACAACTTTGGTCAAGTGTTTTTGTTTCTAGCTGTTTGCTCTGATCATACAATATCACAGACATATTACTACACAAGCCAAAGAGCCTAACTATGAACATACAATTTAGATAAAAGTAAATTAATTTTTGGATCCTTTGGGCTACTCTGTGGTTCATAAAATAAAACTGAATGAAGTAAAATAAATCAGAAACACAGTCTTAAATATCACCTGGCATCTCTTACATGATGAAGCTAGAATAAAATAAAGATAGAAACAAAAGGCACTTGGAATTAGGGAGATAGGTCATTCTCAAAGGGGAAGAGGATCAAGAAATGGATAGAGAGAGGTTGGAGGGAAGGTATAAGATTAATAACAGGACTTGTGATGTAAGTACACCCACCAACTCCACACAGGGAAGGTAAACACTAGTACTGCTAATCAGTACCCCAGAAATGGAAGAGAATCAAGAGATGAGAGAAGGGTAAGGAGGGAACAGGAAGATGATAAAAAATTAAGATGTGTTATGTACATGGATTAATTCCACACAAGGAATGTAGCATTATGTACTACACATGTTCTAAAAAACTAAAATTAAAAAAAAAAAAATTAAACCAAAGCAAGTACTAAAATGAACAGATAATGTGAAATGGTAAAGTGGGAAAAAAATGTTCAAAAAGAAAAAAAAGAAAGACAATGAATAGGAGAAAGGAAAAAAGAAAGAAAGAAAAAGGACAGATAGATGGAGAGAGAGAGAGACAGAGAGAGAGAGAGAGAGACAGACAGACAGACAGACAGACAGACAGACAGACAGACAGACACAGACAGACAGAGACAGACAGATAGGGCAGCCATAATACTAGTTTCTCTTAATCCATTAAAAAGAAAGATCTGTGCTAATTTTGTTTGGACAATTGTTCATGCATATATCTTGTACTCTGAGTAACTACTTTGAAGATAATACCCACTGTATTAACCATTGTCATTCTTCTGTTATCTTGTTTTGAAATGTTTTATTTTGTTTGTCTTTAAAATAAAATTTAGGGGCCAGGGAGATAGCTCAGTAGAATAAGCTCTTGCCTGGCAAGCAATAAGGGACTCAGTTTAATCCCAGGTTCTGCCAATAAAAATTAAAAAATAAATAAAATAAAATTTAAACGAATTAATAAATAAATAAAATTCTAATTTTCTTATTCTGGTCCATCATATTTGGTCCTATTTGTCTTCTTTTTTATCATGAGAAAACAGAAAAGACACTGGAAATTTACTATTCAATTAAATTACCCCTCTACTACCAGAATATAATCTTACTCTTGTTCCATTAAGTCCTAATAAAAATCTAGATAAAAATCATACAATCTTCCAATTAGAAAGCATTAAAATACACAAGGAATTGACAATATGTACCTAAAAATCATCCTATTATATATGAAATCAGTGAAAACACAACTGTACTTAAAGTTTGTAAGTAATGCATCAAAATCATACAAATGCCAAATTAAGACAAAAATAAAAAAAATAATAGAGAATATGGGAGAAGCTATTAAGACTCATGTAGTAATTACAATAGAATGATTTCTGATAAACACAAAGTAATTCTTATTAACTGCTCTGCTTTTTGGGGTGGGGGGCCTGGGACAAAATACCTGAAACCCAAAGTTAGAGAGGGAAAGGTATATTTAGCTCACAAATTTTAGAGGTTTCATTTCCATACTCAGCTGGCTCTGAGGCAAGATGGCATGGGAGAGGGGCAATTGCTCATAGCGACAGAAGACAGCAAAAGCAACAAGAGCAAAAGGGAGGAGAAGCTTCTTGCCATCCCTTACACAATACGCAGGCTCCTACCCTATGTGGGGTGTAGCAGTCACACCTCTCAATCCATGCACTAAACCATGAGCCAATCACAAGCTCTACATTCAGCTATCTATGACTAATCCTCATCCCATGACTGCCTGAGTCGTTGAGGAGACATCCAGATGAAAACCATAGTATTAACCAATACATGGAAATAATTTATGGGTCATAATGCAGTTTAAAGGAAAATTAAATATTATTTTGGATTAAATGATAAATGTTTTTAAAACAAAATATGCATAATGAAGTTAAGGCAGTGCTTTTAAAATGAATTCCATGAAATAGCTACCCCAGAAGCAAGAATCAAACCTTAATCATAGTTCCCATGTATAGAAAACTAAAGTTGTAGAATTTTTACAACAAAAAGGAAGCATTTTGCATGAATATAATATGGCAAAAAACTTTATACATGACAGCAAAACCAAAATCATATGTGAAAATACATGTTTACTTTATAATTAAATTTTTCTTGTCATGCATTGAAAATAGAATGAAAAGAGAAGTACTACACTGACAGAAAATATTTCATAGTATGTGTGAAAAAGAGCTTATATCTATGATATGGAAGTAAATATAAACATAAAAGTTTTCAAAACTCAGTGATCAGAAAACAAGCAGATCAATAAACACAGGCAGAATTCTGAAAAGTCGTTTCACTGAAGAAGACAGAGAAGTCACAAAGGAAACATGAATTATCATGTGTAAGTGAACTCTCATGGGATTATCAGTGGGTTTGCCGCCACGAGTCTTGCAAGCCAGAGGAAACAGAACTGTAAGTTTAAACTGCAACAAAACTATTGACAGTCAAAACTGCTCTGCTCCACAAGCCTGTCTTTCATAAACAAACAAGTGGAAAGGCTTTTTTGACAAAAGCTGAAAATATATAACTCTTAAACTTGCCTTATAATAAATACTAAACAGGGTTACTCAAACTGAACAAAATGTTCAGTAATCAATAACATGAAAACATAAATGTATAAAACTCACTGCAGAAGTATAACGTCAATGCTAACATATTCCAATATGTATGATGGTGGGGAAAGCAAATACATCTCTAGTGTAGAGACTCAAATGCAGAACTATTAAAAGCAACTAGAAGTACAATAATTTTAAAAATGCAAATCATGTTTCACATCAGAAACACGAACTATAGGAGGAGAGGCAAAATTTTAGTTTATTTATGTTATCAGAATTAAATTCATATCAACTTAAAATTGTCCTGTTATAAGATGATTTATGTTTGCTTCAAGCTCAGTTATTTAAGTGCCTGCTCATACAAAGGCAGTCAGGAGCAGGATACCGCGGTTCGATCCCCAGCTCCACCGGCCTTACCAGACCTGCCCTTCAGGAAGCTTGAACCTCAAAAAAAAAAAAAAAAAATCACAAAGAAAGCTTGCAATAAATAGACAAAAAGATATTTTAAATACCACCAAAACAGTAATACAGAAAACCAGCAAATTGCAAAGGAAGAAATCAAGTGAAGAAGAAAGAAGTACAATAACTACGAAGTAATTCAAAAGCAATTAGTGAACTGACAGCAGTGAATATTTCTCTATCAGTAAGCAATCTGAATGTAGAGAGTTTAAATTTTCTAACCAAAACTTATAACATGGCAGAATAGATAAATAAATAAATAATTCCACTCCAAGAAAATATTCATTTCACCTTAAGGACATTTTCAGACTGAACTTAAAGGATAGAAAACAGCTATTGAAGGGAGGGGAGCGTAATGGAGAAAAGAAGAGCAATCAAGATGTATCGTGTATAGGTACAAGTTCCCTATGATGAATCTGACCATTGCACATAGCCAACTTGTGCCAATTCACTTAATTTTTACAAATAAAAATACATGGGCGCAAATGGAAAGCAAAACTGAATATCAGACAAAATAGAGTTTTTGTTAAAAACTACCAAAAGAGACAAAGAAGGTCAATACACTGTGATAAAAGGATCAATTAATCAATATGATATAAATGTGTTTACATTCAACATTGGGGTACCTTGTTAAATGAAATGATCTTAAGAGACTTAAAGGGAAATATAAACTAACTAGGGCCTTTCAAACATAGAGAGACCATCCAGACCAAAAAAATAAGGAAATTTTAGATTTAAACTACTCTTTAATCCCAGTGTACCTAGTAGACCTATTACAACAAACAACAACAGAACATTCCAACAAACATCAAGAGAACATACATCCTTCTCAGTTATACATAATACATTCCTTAGGTTGGGCCAAATGCTAAGACATAACAAATTCTTAGCATCATTAACATTGAAATCAAATTGAGATTCTTTCTGGCTACAAAGATATGTAGAAAGATCAAGAAACTAAAGATCAAGAACATTAACAATCAATATCTCCTGAAGAACTATTGAATCAAACAAAAAGTATTTGAAATATTTTATATAAATGAAATTGGAAGTACAACATATCAAAACATACAGGATTTGATAAGGCATTTCTAAGAGAGAAATTCATAACATAAAATATCTATAATTAAGAAGAAAGATTTCAACCCACTGTAACACCTCGAATAACAAGTTAAAGGAAAAATAAACTCAACAGTTAGCAAGCAGAAGAAAGGAAATTAAAGAGTCAGAATAGAAACCATTGAAATGAAGACTAGAGAAATTAGGCCAAGAAATAAGGAAATTACAAATTGGATTTCTGAAAAGATAAACAAAACTGATATGTCTAGCAGACTAATAAAGAAGAGAGCACATTCAAAATTAGAAGTGAAAGAAAACACATTAAAATTGGCAACAAAAATACAAAGGATCAGAAGGGACTACTATGAACAATTTTAATCAAAAGAACTAAATAATTTAGAAAAGTAGACAAATTCTTGAAACATAATCTATGAAGAGTGGCTCACTAAATGATAAAAATTCAGAAGAGGCCAATTATAAGGAGATTAACATTTTTGTCAAAAATAAGTCTAGGACCTAATGTTCTCATCCTAAATTTATGTAAAATTCAATCTCTAGTTTTTTAAACTTCTCAAAAACTAGAAGAAAAGATGATGTTTCCACACTTAATTTTATAAAGCCCAAATTAGCCTGATATCAAAGCCACTACCTTATTAGAAAAGAATAACAATGCAAAGTCTTCAATAAAGAGTGAAGAAAGATAGTATCAAACCATATCCAGTGGTTCATTGAAGACATCATTTACCATGACCAAGTGGGATTTATCTGTTGGACACAAGAATGATACAACAAACACAAATCAGTAAATGTGATGTTCCATACAAATGGAATGAAAGACATAGTTCATATAATCATCTAAATAGATGTGGGGAAGGCTTTTGGCAAAGTATAATATATACTACCATGCTAAAACTAAAAAAAATAATAATTATAACAGGAGTATCTCTCAATCCAATAAGGCCTATGCATAACAAGTTGTTGGAAGAGGTTGGAACTGGAAATTTGTCATATATGAGAGGACAGAACAAAGCCACAGTACTTAGAGAAGTCAAGCTGTCTCTGTATTGAGAAAAGCATCCTGCACAGATGATTTCAGTCAATAGTCACTAAGCAGCCTTCTGTCTCATGATTCTAACTTTGAAAGAGTACAAATAAATGCCCCTACTGTTATTCTTCAGGTCCTTTTCCAATCTGGAATGGACCTCCACCTGACCTCAACTATTATCTCTTATCATTATTTTCTAAATCCACCTGCCGTTTTCTCCCAGGGACCACAGAGAGACCAAGGAACCCAACACAAATGAGCAACTGACATCATACTAATGGTGAAAGTTTTATTCTAAGATCAGTAACAAGATACTTATTCCCATTTTACCAATTCCATTTAATATAAGAGTAGGATTCCTAGTGAAACTAATCATCTAAGAAACAAAACAAAAAAAGGGGCTACAAACAAAGGACCATTTTGTTGTGAAAAAAAATGTATATACAGGATAGTTAGGATAGATATTCAGCTACTTTCTCTCAGTTCAATAAGCAAAAAGTTTTGTACTAATAGTATTTAGACAAGATTTCATGTCTACATCTTGTCCTCTGAATAACTACTATGAAGACAGTATGCAATGTATTATTATAACTGTCCTACTAACCTGCTTTTGAAATTGTTTCATTGCTATTTTATCTTTTCTCACTAAAATAATAAAAATTAAACATAAAAAGAAACAAGTAAGTGGCAGTTCATTAAAAAAGAAATATTACTGAATAGAATGATCTTATATAGAGAAAACTATAAAATCTTCATCAAAAACCATTAAAACCAGAACTGATTTCAGTAAAATTGTAGAAAAAAATCGACCAACCAAAAGTCAGTAACGTTTCTATATACTATCAACATACTACATGAAAAAAAAATTGAAGAAATGATAAAAGTTACTATTATATCCAAAGAATATATTTAAATACTTAGGTATAAAATTTAATGAAGAAAATATACAATATACTTACAGTTATAAGATATTTATGAAAGAAGTTGACTAAGACACAAATATTGTAAAGATACTCTATGTACTTCGATTGGAAGAAGTAGTATTGGTGAAATGACCATTCTACCCAAAGTGATATACAGAAATAATGCAAATCTTATCAAAATTCCAATGATATTCACCACAGAAATATAAAAA
>NW_004524629.1:11414248-11415141 GCF_000260255.1 Octodon degus
AATTATATACTTCTCATGGTTACACATAAGTCCAAAAATCTAACCATATACAATCTTGAAGCAAGACAGTACCAAATATTCCTTTTCTTGTCTCTTGCTTTCATTCACCACCCCCTTCTTTTTGAACAACCATCTACCCAAGAGACAGCATAGTAGCAACTGGTATGTCAGGACAAGCAGCCTGTATTCAGAAGACAAGAATGACAGCCACTACAACCATGAAACTACAATTATAGATTACCATCTGCTTTGCAGTTGCTTAGTTCACAGGTATCAGTGTATGTATATTTATTCAGGGTGAGAATCTTTCCAATGAACAGCTAGATTGAAAAATCTTCTGGAGATTCTCAGGATCATTGCCTTGCCTGTCCTCTACATATAACTGTATGGCTTGACATTGTCACGTTTGCTAGCTCTTCTCCTTTCCCTCTTTTGATTAGTTAGTCCTCGAGATCTTGCTTTTCTTTCACTTATGTTATAACTTTCTATTTGTATTTCTTCTTTTGAGTTCTTATACTAGGGAAACTATGATATTTATACATGTGTTTCTGGTTTATTGCACTTATGAGTGTATCTTCAAGTGGCATCCACATCAATATAAAGGCTTCGAGTTTATCATTCTTAATAGCTGAAAAATACACCATTGTGTAAAAATACCACATCTTTTTCAACCATTCCTCAGGTGACGGGCATCTTGGTTGTTTCCAAGATTAGGCTATCACAAATTGTGCTGCTATAAACATAGCCACACATATATCCCTATGACATGATGTTTTCAGATCCTCCAGGAAAATTCACAGTAGAAGAATAGCTGGTTAAAATGGGATTTCCAGTCCAACTATTCTAAGGAGTCTCCATACTGATTTCCATAATGGTTGCACCAATCTAAATTC
>NW_004524629.1:11417235-11418715 GCF_000260255.1 Octodon degus
GGATTAAAGTACCTGCAAGCAGAGGTTCTATCCCTGGGTCAGCTATCCCATCATGGCACCTGAGACAAGCTGAGAGGGCAATTGAGACTGGGTGTGGTGGCACATGCCTGTAATCCCAGCACTTGGGAGGCTGTAAACAGGAGAATCACTAAGAGTCCGATCTAGTAGTGAGACCCTGAGCATCCTGTAGACCCTTTCCTAAAATACGGGGGACAAAAATAGCAAAACCAATGCTAGCCAGGAAAAAATGGTGCTGCTTTTCAATGCTGAGAACCCAACATACATAGCCCTTTGGCAAAATGGGTTAGCATGTAAAACAGAATACTATACACTGACATTCAACCAGGTACTCCTAGATCTTATCCAAATGAAATAAAAACTTAAATACAATTCCATACAATGGAATACTTTAAGTAATAAAAAGAATTGCTTGTTTATGTGCCAAGATGTATAGATTTTTTTAACATGACAGTAGCAGAGCAAAAAGTTTACATATTGTATGATTCCAATTTATATAATTTTGAGAAATGTAAAATTATTAAGAAAAATAAGTTTTTATATTGTAAAGTCTAAATTATTTCAAACAGATTTATATGAGATGAATTAAGTTGATTAAAAAGATATACTATTATGAGCAATGACCTATTTTTTAGAACAATCATTGGTTCCTGAATCTTATATCCTGAGGTCTGTCAGCTGCATTGTACTAATTCCATAAGTACTGAAATTCATCGCTTTTCCTTGGATTATTGGCCTCTTGAGTTGACTACTACTCTAATACAGGGTTTATTCTACTTGCTGCATGTCAAGGTGGACTGCTATTGTAGACACCAGAGAAGATCAATCAGAAAAGAACTGTAAAGAAGGAAGTGTCTGAAAGTGACCAAGAAGGCAGAGTCAGATCCTCTCTTTAATGACGGAACCTAGTACTCACGCTTCCAGCTTGGTACCCAGAGCATGTGTGCAGAAGGTTTGGACCACTAAAATGAGATCATGAAGAGTTTCTAGTAGTTATATCAGATCCAGAAAGAATGATAGACTGAGACTTGCATTGAGACAAGGTGCAGAAGACTCCTTTCCTTCTTTCTTTGATAACATGGACCACATTATTAATAATCATTTGTGAACATCTTATCTGAAACATTACAAATGCATAGTAATTACATAGTGCAAAGATTTAATTGAATGAACTATACAATAAACACCCTTTAAAATCTTGCCAAAATTAAGACATAAATATTAGCAGAATTCCAGCAGAATTCTGAAAATCCTTTCTGAAACAACCTTCCCTCTTCCTTAAAGCTACTTCTATGTTCAATTTTATGGATTTAAATTTATTATATAAGTATTAGTTTTACTGTCTGTTTGCATATCCTTGAATAATATAGTGGGTTTTTCACTCTTACAGACTTTACATCAGTGGAATCATAAAATATTATACTCTGTCAACTGTAAGTTAATATAATATGTTATTAACACT
>NW_004524629.1:11418815-11419468 GCF_000260255.1 Octodon degus
TAAAGCAGGCTGAATACACGTAGTAAAAATGGTTGTACCCAGAACAGAATAGGCAAAACCGCATCACACCCAGGAAAGTGTTATCATAGTTTAAAACAATGGAAGAAAAAAAAGGATCCACTCTGCCAATTGCAATTCTCTTACATTTTTGAAATAAAAATTATCATTTTACAAAAGAAACAAGAAAAATTATTTAGCTCTTTCTACACTAATGTACCTACAGTTACTTGAGTATTTGTATAAAAAAATATATGGTTTTCATTGCATAGACTCTCCCTTCATAAGGTTATAACCTATGCAATTTTCCTGGTATTGCTGTAAATACACACTAGATTTGTTTAGCTCTCATAGATGTATTTTTCACATTTCAGCATTATATTTCTAATCTTTCTGATTTTAAAAGTAAATACCATTATATTTACACCTGACTCTTTCCTTAAATTATTACTCAGCTCCACTAGTCCACTAAAATATTTCCTTGTAAGATGCTAATATAGTTGATAACAGTTTTTAGAAAACAAAATACTTTTAAACTCCTAGGAGTTTGTAATGATTACCAGTTAAATCTGGATATTCAAAGCCATATGCCTAGTTTCTTGCTCACATATTTTACTCATTCATTTCTAAAACTTTGAAAAATCAACTTTGTCCTA
>NW_004524629.1:11419568-11420767 GCF_000260255.1 Octodon degus
ATTCTTTCCCATCTTTAGTAACATTAAAACATGTTCTTTTTGTTAGATTTGCAAAGAGGAATACATAGATTGCAAATTAATTTTCAACTATACAAAAACATTGTTATGTATTTCTAAGCTTACATATCAAAGATTTAAATATTGGAGCACTATGGGATGTGTATGTTTGTACACTAACTGCAATAGCACATGTTGAGCAATTTGAGATCAGGGACTCTTTATGAGGAAGAGTACACATTGATAGGATTTTGGTAAGGGATGTGCTACACAACATTGTATATATCTTGAGCTGGAAACTATATTTCATGACGTAGTTTATTTATTTTCAGTTATATTTCACAGTCTTTGCATTCTTACAACAGATTTACCTGGCCTGTACTTGCAAAGAACATGGAAATACAGGTTACATCTGTTTCTTGAAAGCCAAAACATCAGAGAAGTATGGATTGTACCACAAGGCCATTACTAACTTTTAACACATTTTATATTAAACACTATTATTTTAAGCTTCACTTCTGTTCCCAAAATCTGTTTTAGAAATTTTCTTCTCTTATGCATTACTTTTTTAATATAAAAGTGAATGAGCAATATCCAAAAGTAGCATGTTATATGTATCTAGATTTTCTGGAGTTTGGGGGACAATCTTTCTTCTAAGTCATTAATGAATCTTAGGTACACAGATGATGTCTGTTATTTGTGAAGGATTTCGTTTGTAATTAAGAAGTAATAGGGGCTGGGGAGATAGCTCAGAAGAATAAGCACTTCCCTGGCAAGTGGAAGGGCCTGAGTTCAATCCCCGGTTCTGAAAAAAAAAAATAAGTAGTGCAGAATAATCCAATATAGTCAAGTAGTACTTAATAGTAGTGGGTAATCTGCAGAACTGGCAATGTCAGAAATTGTTGACTTGAGCCTTTTACAGTTCAGCATATTAATATGGCTTTACTTTTTATACCTCATGTTTATACTTTTCTGCTGGATGATTAAGACCAAGATAAAGCAAGACTTATAGAACAAAAAATGTAACTTTTCTATCTGACAAGGTCAGTCAAATCCCCTCAGGATTTATCCTGAAACCCTGTACCGAAGTTTATAGATTCTTTGTCAGTGTCAGCCATGTGAATGAGTCAGGACCATTGCTTGGCCAATTTGCTCTCTGTGAATGCCTAAGAGAATATTTTCTCTCCATGTGACTCGTTAGG
>NW_004524629.1:11432807-11436762 GCF_000260255.1 Octodon degus
AGGCAAATAAAACTTAACATAGATATAACTAATTGAATGTGCTTTGAAAGAAAGAAAGAGAAAGAAAGAAGAAAGAAAGAAAGAAAGAAAGAGAGAGAGAGAGAGAGAGAGAGAGAGAGAGAGAGAGAGAGAGAGAGAGAAGCTAGGCTTCTTTATTCTCTATTCTGATTAACATCACCAAGATTAAATGCTGAGTAAAATAGCAGAAGCTAACTCTAATCTTTACAAATCCTAACCAATTAACCAAGTATTTTTCAGTCTATCACCTGCCTTGATAATATCTAATCCCCTACCCTTGCACTGCATCTGGTGTGGTTAAGATCCTCTTTAGCTTCCTTATGCAAATTGGAAGACTTTTTTGATAGGTCTTACCTGATTAAAGTTTTACTTATACTAAATTTATTTCAAAACCCATGGGTCTCCTTGCCCCCAAAGTAATTTTTATGATTACACTGGTATACAAAATTGGAAAATGTAAGCACGTAAGAGTAATAGAAATTTCCTGCAGTAACAGAAAAAGGACTTTGAAAAGGGTAACTTGAAAAATGGTAGATGTACACCTAATACAATTACTTAAGAGTATAAGTTGGTGAGTTCCACGGAGGGGGGTGGTAGGAGATACGCACTGGTGGCAAGTTTTATCATACAAGCCACACTGTAGGAAACTGCTTACTGTTGACACAGACAGGAGAGAGCAACAGCAGTGGGCTTATCTAAGTGTACTGTGAGGATGCTCCTTGCTGCACCTGTCAGTACAGTTAGGCACGCCTTTAATACATAAAAGAGAAGGTAAATATGCTCACGGATCATTTAAATGTTGAACATATATTGGAATCACTCTCCCTGGCTTACAGGGAATAAGCAGGTAGCCTGTCAGAGCACTTTATATGCATGACAGCTGAGTGTCAGACATGAGCCTGGCAGGTCTAAGTATGGTCTGAGAGAATGTAGGTCTCAGATGAAAAGCCAGCTTTTCAGAGATTAAAAAATAATGTGTTGAAGAGAAGCAAAGCTATCTAAACAGATAGAGTTTGAGAAGCATACAACATTTGACATATTTCTGACAGTCATGTCAGAGAATTAAGCATAGGAAATAAGAATAAGTAGATAAAGTATGATCAAGTTCTTGGAAGACTGTGATTTGTATGTGTGGAGGAGTATTTGCTAAATTATTTACTAGATTTATTAATTATTATCTAGACATTCATGAATAAAAATAGTTAGAAATAAACACTAGTCATAATCCTGACAGAGATAACACTACAGGTACTTAACGGATTCGAAGAACGCAGGATTATTTCACAGCCTCTTACCAAATGGCAGGGCCCTGCAATGAAGATCAACTCTTAGGAAGGAAATTAAAAGTATTACTGGTGTTTCTTTCAACCTTTGGAGTTCCCGCCACTCCCAGAGAAATCATATCTGATAACCTATTATTCTCTATAATAAGAATACTGAAAAAGTAAAAATATCAGATAATTCCACTTATTGTTAATATTTTGTATAGAAATCTATTGCATGATTTCATCATATAAAGTTTACACTTGTAATTAATTTTGGCTTCATACTGGTTAGCTTTAAATAAAAGATAAGAAGACTCACAAAATACTATCTTTTTATTTCACTTTACAAATAAGCTCAGGTTGAATACATTCTGATTGAAAATACAGCCATTTTCATGTTTCAATATCCTCCAAATGCCACTGCTGGAGGTGGGGCACTGTAATTTTCTCATTACCCACGACTTTGTTCATCCTCTCTGTCAAAGGCCTCTTGCACATCTGCCATAAGTACTGAAGCCTGCATCTCTCTCCATGCTGGTCTGGTTAGGGGCATCTTCTCTCTGCTCACAGACTTCTCTTATTGTGCTCTGTCTTTGTATCCTCTGAATCTTTCTTAGAAATTGCACAGACCAGTATTTCCAAAGAACAGTACTGTGAGAGATGCCAGTTTTCAAGAGAAACTTAATTTGTGAAATGAGTTGATTTAGACTTTTTGTAAATTACAGCAAATTATGTAGCTAATGCTAGTGAGATAGAAAAGCATAGTCATTAGTACCAAAGAAGAAAGCTTTGCAATCTTAAACATACTTGGAGGTAAAGAAAACCCTTAGAAGAAGTTATTGATGCTCTAAACTCTTCCAAAATATAGGTAAGAAAAGAGCTATTGGGTACAACTGATTATTCTATAAGCAGTTGCTTTCTAATGTATGATCGAGGGAATTAAATGCATGTTCACTGTGTAGAATTCTCTGTGGTACTTGGTAAATTTTAACCTTGAGTGACAGTTCCCATAGGCACTTGTTTGGAATACATGCAGAAAGATACATCTGTGAGACACAAGTGTGAACTGGAAGGGCAGCTCTGGGATCAAATGATGGACAAGATGACCAGAGCACTATTTGGTGCTGAAGGGGGAAGGCCGGCCAGGAACATTTCAGCAGCGCTGCCTCAAGTGACAGAAGCTGTGAAGCTACATAGCCCTGAAGCACAGAGCAAAGTCAGCGGACAACCTCCCACCTGATCCTGCCTACTGAGCTTCTTAAGGGAGACGGCAGTGAGTTAGTGTGCAGCCCAAAAGCTGTGTGGTTTGTGCACTGCCCCGAAGTGTTTCTGAATAATGCAAAGAAGTTATAAATGAGTAAAATCCAGAAAAAAGGAGAAAGAAGAATAAAAGGGAAGAAAAGAGCGTGAAAGGATAAAGGGAGATTAATGTAGAAAACAGAAAATGTAGAAGTGGAAAAAGATACAAAGACAAAGAAAAGCAGAGAGGTAGGGAAGAGAAATATACTGAGAGCTTATTATGATATTTATTGCATCTTATGTATCTACTGCCAATTACATGAATCTCTTCTAGGTATTCTAGAATATAGTGTGCCAGAATGATATGCATGAGAAAAGTGAGAATTAAGGAGATGGAAAGCATGAAACCTCATGAGGGGTGGAACAAAGGTTCAAAATGAAAAAATTGAATTCCGCTACAAAGAAGAAATGATAGATGTCCTGGAACTACAGAGGAAAGTGAATACATTTCCTAGGACTCACACAGGGTTCTTTGGAGAAATTTTGGTGACATCTTTTAAATTTATGTGCTAGTCAATATTGTTACTTCTCTTTTACTTAGAAGATCTAGTACTATCTTTTGATTTCTAATAGGACAAAAAATATTTGGCATGAGATGCCCTGCTGTATATAAAGCATTATAGTTAGATTTAAATACTTTTTCATATGACAACTTCCAATGTGCTTGGGAATTCTTGATAAATGCACCTTGTAACTGATACACACTTGCCATGAAGCAACGCATTCTCTATCTCTGTGATTAATCCTTAGAATTGAATTAAATTACATAGTTACTTAGGGGAGTTAGTAAGGTAGAGTTTTGTTTCTTACAGTTTATTAAAATGATTTGAATAGATATTGTATGCATAGGGAAAACAACAAAAAGATAAAAAATGTGTGCCTTGAGATGGATTGACTCCTCACTGCTATCACATTCTTAGCTTAGCTTTCCTAGAAGCAATTATGTTTCCAATTTGCAGCTCAGCCTGGTAATGATATTCAATGCATGAGCAAGCATGTGGAGATGCAAATACAAAAACACATATACAAATAGTGACTTGTTTCTCTCAAGTGCTCTTCACCTTATTATAGATCTATGAAATTATCTCATTTTAGTACAGTCAGACACTTCATTGTTTTAGTGTCCTTGTAGTATCCTATATAATCAAGTATCATTAAGTTGTACCCCTTATCCCAAAAATAGATACTTTTACTATGTAACACCAGCACTATTACACAAGATGTTATAATATGGCAAGGTTGTAATATATGCATTTTGTAAGATGTTGCTTGGAACATATTTAGGTATGTTTGTGTTATAAACTCCTATAAATAGATGCTGAATGAAAGTTTATTTACATTTTAATTTGCATAAATGATTGTCCAAGTGGCTT
>NW_004524629.1:11436862-11439028 GCF_000260255.1 Octodon degus
TCTCTCTCTCTCGGAACCAGGGATTGAACGCAGGCTCTTTTGCTCACCAGGCAAACGCTTATTCTACTGATCCATCTCCCCAGCCCACTTGAAACTTCTCATTGCCATTTCTTACTCATTTAAATTTTTTTAAAAAAAGAAGTAGTGCAAAAGACAGAAATTGCAACTTGGAAAACATCTAAAGTCCAAAGGGTAAATGCTGTCATGAAGTGAGTAGAATTCGATTGGAAGGAGCAACTTACTTATCCCTTCACTTAGATCTAAGGGCATCAATGCCTGTATCAGTATTCTCTAAGTCAAAACATTCTAACATCAGATGAATATAAAACTCTTCAAAAAATCTGTAAGTCTAATAAGAAAATTCAATGGTGTATGTACAAATATCCCCAGGGGTGGCCACACAATGACCCAAAGACTCAAATGTGCTTCTGGTCATGCTTCTATTTCTGTATCTCTGTCTTGCTTTCCATCTCTGATTTTCTTCTGTTGCACAAAGACTTTCTGTACATCACAAAAAGATAACATAAGGATGCCCTAAACTATCCTCACATCCAACAGAAAACCCCACAGAGACCTCTCACAGAGTCTGGTCACATTTCCTGTACAAAGAACAAAACACTCTGGTTTATTATCCTAAAGCCACAGAAAAGCTGATGAAGACACAGTGGAGTATGCAGCAAAGAATTTCATCTTCACCATCAAGAAGACTAGGTCATATCTGGGGTGGTTTGGTATAGAGTGCTGTGGTTTAGAGCTTGACCTCCTAGTAGCTGAAAGTAGGTCAGCCAGGTGAGCGGTGAACTGTTCCTAATCAGTGGAACTTCAATAAAGACTGATTATCTGGACTTGGAAAAGCTTCCTTAGTTGGAAATACTCAAAGCATATCGCCATACCTTAACGCCAGTAAAATAACTTTCCTGAGCCCATAGGCAGGGGGTGACTGGAAGATCAGTGTTCAGTGCTTTTTCTGGGCTCTGTCTTATACCTTTCTTTACTTGGATGATTTAATCTGTATGCTTCCTCTAGAGTAAACTATAACTATAGGTATAAAAGCTTTAAATGCATTAAGTAGTTGTAATGAATTACTGATACAGAGCTTGATTTTGTGACCCTCCAACTTTCAACTGGTGACAGAAATGGGTACTCGTGTAAACTGTGTTTCCTTTAACTTCATGGTTGGTGAAGTTATATGAGAAAATGTTTGATGAGTAGTCATAATTAACATACAGAAATATCCAACCAATAACGTTCATAAAGATTTCCCTTTAAACTCTTGAACTCAGAAAGACCCTTTTTTGATACTACAACTACTGAGAGATAGGTGTGCTCCCTGTTAGGCTTTTTGGTGCAGTAAAAACACAAGAAAGATAAAAGAGCCCTATAATGTGGGCATGGAGACGACCACAGGAAAGGAAAGAGGAGGAGCTTAGGAAGGCCTGGCCAGGGGAACAAAGGCTAGATAGGGCCAGGATGGAGGTGGGGTTTGGGGGGCATTCTTCATAATGTGGTAGATAGTGATTGGGCAGGAGGTGGGAATAAGGAAACAGGATATTGTGAAAAGGAAATGGAAAGTTATAATTTGACCTGGGAGGAGGAAGACAGGGCATAGAATGTGACCTCCAGTGTTTATGTCATATCTGCGCCTCACCATGATGACTTTGAAGAATTTTTATTAAACCAGAGAAAAACCATCACTCACATTACCTAGACCTGAGTAAACGTCCTAGCAAATGTTTGGATGAGAACAACCCTGTCAGGGTAGCATCAGTCTCAGATAAAACTGAAAGCAGACAAAATGCTGTCTTGTCTAATTAAAATACTTTGGATTACAAGCAGATGAGATATTGATAAAACATTTATTTACAAAGTTTAAAGAAAGAGGAGGAACTAAAAATGTGTTCTAGTTTTTTTCCTTCATCATTTATTTCTGAATTTACTTGCAAACAATTATCTTCTTAGACAAATTCAGAAATTATAATTACATTAGAATACTGTAATAAAATAATATATATGCCCCCATTTGTAGCTTGGGAAAAGGGACACTTCAAAACTAGTAAATCTTGAGTCCTAGCCCAGGTCCAGTGAGTGTGCGGAGAGTTTCCTGCTACCCTGCGCCGGCGGGACCAGTCCCAGCCCAGGCAAAGCATGGGCCGGACCCTCTCCCAC
>NW_004524629.1:11440690-11449723 GCF_000260255.1 Octodon degus
GGGGATCGAATCCCCAGCCCCTGCACCTATTTGAAGATGCTTTAATCTATTTATTTACATTTTAGAATTCAATCTAGCTAGAACTTTTTTAGATTTAAGATGCAAACTGTCAATCTCTGGTACCGCAATAAATAAATAAATCAATAAATAAATACATAAAACATGCAAATCACATATTTTTCTGTAAGATTATTCAACTATCACAGAAACAATTTTCATTTTAAGAGAAAGAGCAATAAACAAAATTTAAAAACAAAGAGTGGGAGAATAATAATGCTTAGTACAGTACTTATTATATTAAAAGTAGTTGCTCAAATTACAAGACATAAGCATGAAAAATTGATCAAATGATGTAACATAAATATTTTCAATGAATGAATACAAATTAGTAGTATAGTTATCTTAACTAATATATATATATGTATTCCCTTTTCTCTTTTCCCCTATCCCAGTATCTGTTTTCTTTTGGACAATTTCTCTCTATTTCCTAATATCTACTGTATACTTTGGATCTTATTTACACATAAAATTTTTTTAAATAATTTATGTTTTCAATATAATAAATGCATTTCATCTGTATCACAGCCTGAATTTCAATAATTGGATCTTTCCCTGGAATCTTTTTTGTGTTGCTCTGATCTGTCCATTCATGAATTAGTAACAACCTGTCTTAATGGAAGCAGTTTTAAAATTCTTACCCATAATCCTTTTTTAGGGTTTCTGTTGGATATATTTTCTTCTTAACTTATTCAAGTAACTTTCAATATCATCTCTTTTAGGTCTTAAAAGTAACCTGTTGGGGGCCGGGGAGATGGCTCAGTGGAATAAGCGCTTCCCTGGCAAGCGCAAGGGTCTGAGTTCAATCCCCAGTTCCGCCAAAAAAAAAAAAAATGTAACCTGTTGATATTTGGGGGATATATTTTCTTTACATATTAATTTAGGAGATGCCTAACAGCTTTCTGATACTGACTGTTCCTTTTCAAAAAGAGGGTGAGCTTCTGTATGTTTGTGTTATTCTTTGCAATTATCAGTGAGGATGTGCTTACTTTCTTATTGACCATTTTTCATTAAATTTATTCCTAAGACTTTATTGTTGTCGTTGCTGTCATAAAGGAGATTTTAAAATCATTTTTTTTTCTTGCTGGTTTGATTTATCTATTGGAGTAGTAAGAGCAATGCCAGCCCCTGAGAACACGGAGCTCCAGCCGTGAGCCAGGTAAATCGGTTGTTCGGATTAGAGCATGGCCAGTCCAGCTGGCGTCTGGCGTTAGTATTCTTCCCTGTAAGTAACAGCACAGACAGCTTTGACAACGTCTCACGTTAGTGTTCTCAACAAAATGCGAACATCTTGCTCTTTCAGCCCCATCACAAGTTTCGCCCCACCCCTTTTATACTGTGTATAGAGAGACAGATCATGCTGGGTTGTCGTTGCCTCTACATCAGAAAGACCAGGTCCCAACCTGTCCCAGCTTTTCTTTTAGTTTGTATCTATGGTGTTTTCTTTTTTCTTTTTCTTTTTTTTTTTTTTTAGGTTATGAGCAGAATACATTTATTGAGGGAAAGAAAGCTCCTGTTGGAGAGAGGGACAGAAGGGGGGTCTGAGTAGGATGTCCCCTATATTGTTTTCCTAATCTCGTATCACCTCGTTTCAGGACTCTGCTCCCTGTGTGCATCATGGCAAATACTATCCCAGAGTGAAGGGTGACAGCCTGAGATGTGTTAAGTAGGCATGCAAATGTCAGGAAGGGATGACCAGCACAGGCTTCAGAGCCTGAGCTCCCTGAGCAAGAGGATGTGAAGTTTGTCAAGTCAGTATAAATGCCTAGAGGCCAGAAAGACGGAGTCTCACAGGAAGTTGATCTACAGAAAAAACTACAAAGGGGCTGGGGAGATGGCTCAGTGGAATAAGTGCTTCCCTGGCAAGCACAAGGGCCTGAGTTCAACCCCCGGTTCAAAAAAAAAAAAAAAAAAAAAAGAAAGAAAGAAAGAAAAAACTACAAAGAAAACCAGCATGTGTGGAGAGAAAGCAGCAAAAATGATGGAATATTGGTTACAATAAACAAAATCAAAAAATAGATCTAAGTTAGTATAAGAGAGTTCATATCACTGTCAAAGAAGAGAAAACATTTGAAAGGAGAAGGCCGGGGAAATAGCTCAGTAGAATAAATGCTTGCCTGGCAAATGCAAGGACCTGAGTTCAATCCCTAGTTCCACAAAAATAAATAAATAATAAATAATTAAAAATGTACAACAATTGAAAGGAGAAGGGCTAGGGAGATAGCTCAGCAGCATAAGTGCTGGCAACCACAAGATCCTGAGTTTAATCCCTGGTAAGAAAAAAAAAAGGAAAATAAGAGGGCTAAAATAAGTCCTGTGTATGGGTGGTCTCCCTCACTTTAATTTTTTATCTTAATAATAGATGTATTTTTGTTCATCTAAAATAAATAATTAAAAAAGTAATATCCTGTGCATTAGATCGGTTTTGAGGTACCAGTCTAATCCTCTGATTTTTATAAACTGAGATCAAAAAGCGTTTTTGTGTTTACATAAAATACCTTGCTCTGTAAATTGGAGTAACATGACCTCGTAGACATTTCCAAAAAAAATACACTCATTTTACGTTGAGGTATTGTTCTCTATATTACAACCTTTACTAAAAAGAAACCATCTTTAGTAAGATGGCTAATTCTCAAAATAAACAGGTAGTAGTATAAGAAAGCCTGAGCTAGCTGGTGGTATGAAATAAGACCAGAGCTTTTATTTTTGTTTCTTTCTTTATTTTTTAATGCATTTGCTTATTCCAGGGTCTCACTATACAGCTCAGACTCATAGTGATCCTCCTGCCTTTGGCCTCCCCAGTGCTGGAATTACAGACATGCACTACCACACCCAGACTTTGAGACCAGCTCAGATACCCTGGGGCAGGGCTGGCACTGCGTGTGATGCTGGTGATCGAACTTTTGTCCCTGAGTTTGCCTAAGAATGCACTTTAGTCCATTGAGCTACCTCACAAGCCCCCTAGAAGTTTTATTATGAGGATGACATGACAGAGCCAATTCAACTAGTTCTTACTGTTTAAGACACAGATACTCAGAGATAATTTAAAGATTAAAAAATGAACAATTATCAAATTATAATACATCATACAATGTAAAAATCATAAATTAGATAATAAAAGTTAGATAAGGATCAGGATATTTACAAGGTTGCATAAGTTCCAACTTTAATTGACTCCCAGATCTTTATTAATTACAAAGGGAGAAAAACAGTTTACTATGGAATATTCTGTATATATCAACTTTATCAAGTAACCAAAGATAAAGTCATCAGTTAGGGGGCAAATTAAAATCAAGTTTCACCTGATAGGATGTAAAGAAAAGAAGGCAATGCTACTTTTAAAATATTTTTTCCTTGAAATAAACAACTATCACTGATTATGAGTCATGATTAGATGACCCCATATTAAGGATCATTACAGAAAATAAAATCTTATAATCAAAACTATTAGTGTTATAAAACTGAAGAAAATACTGAGAAATCATTCAAGATTGAAGGGTACTAGGACCGGGGTTGTAGCCCAGTGATGTAAGTGCCTACAGGACAAGCCCAAGGTCCCGAGTTTGATCCCTGGTAACCCCTCTACCAAAGACTGAAGGGCATTAAGTAACATTAACTAAATAAAACATGCAGGTTTTGGTCTAGTGCCTTTATAGTAAAGGACATTAATTGGAGTAATTGATAAAACCTGAATTCAGTTTGAAGATTAATTAGAACAATGCCTTTGCTGTGATAATGAAAAAAAAATACTGTATAAAATCTAAGTTTCAAGTTACGGCTTAGATCTTAAATTCTCTGCAGAAGTCTCAAATGGTCACGGGTGGAGTTTCTGCAGCTGGCTGGCTCATGTCGGCACTGCAGTCCTCAGTGGGCCAATTCATTGCTGGGTTGATAGCTGAATGTGCCATTTAGAAGTATGGCCTGTTTTGAGGAGGGCCTCCAGGCATGCGCCTTTGGAGATCCCTTTCTGTCTCTGGCTTCCTCTCTGGGTTTCCTTGATCCATAATTTAAGCAGGCTTCTTCATGAGGCTCTGCTGCCATGAACTTTCATTTGTGGAACCAGAAGACCATGAAAGCAACCCTTGGAAATCATTTTAGGTCAGATTTGTTGTGTACGTGTTTCAACTCCCCCATGAGGAATGCCATTATTATGTACTGCTAAGTTGTACCAATTACAAAAATACTAAAAAATAAAAATAAATCAAAGTTTAGGGTCCAAAATTTTATCACACAGTATAAAAACACACTGATAATACCAAGAATTAAGGTGTCGCAAGTTGAGTTACTAAGGTAATTATTAAATTGCAAGATAAAAGTAAAGGAGTTAATGAAATCATAATTGTTTCATTGAATAATTATGAGCCTGAATAAAACAAAAAAAAAAACAGAATGACCATGTTAAAGAAAAACAAGTGACATTTCTAACAGTTAAGCACAAAGCAGGCAAAATTTTATGAAGGTGAACAAATAGTGACATTCCCTAAACCTTTCTTTCTCTGGAGGAGAAAGACAGGAAAGAAAACAGTGTGTAATGACATTCAGCTCTGATAATGAGTGGAAAATATATTTTTAAAAAGGAAGTTGAAGGGCTGGAGCGACAGCTCAGCAGTCTAAGCACCTGCCTGGCAAGCACAAGGACCTGGTTCAATCCCTGTCACTTCATGTCATGCCAGTCCCAGTCCAGGGCACTCTGTGCCGGCCCTAAAACTGAGAACGGTGGTGTACACCTGTAATCCCAGAGCTGGAGAGGCTGAGACAGGCTGATCACTATGAGTCTGAGTTACATAGTGAGACCCTTTATCAAATAAATAGCAAATAAATAAATAAATAAATAATCAAAAGAATTTTTTTAAATGGAAGATGAAAGGGAGAAAATAAGAAAGGAGAATATTCTTGTTTGTCTTGTCTGACAACCTTTATTATGAATTACATATTATTTCAGATAAGATGATGAAAGAGTGGAAAGAAGTGGTTTTCAGTTAATTCCAATTTTTCCAATAGTATGGAAACAAGAGGACATTGCTAAATTCTTTAAAAAAGAAAGAAACTATAATATAATGTAAAGATTTTAATATAAAAGTAAATATTAATAAAGAAATGTAAGCTTCAGAAGATGAAAGCACATTCAATTTAAATAAAAAATAGAATAAAACATCACTTCTTTTTAAAAGTCTTATGTTTAAAGAAGGTTAATGTAAGAGGTAAAATTAAGGAAAAAAAGCTTGCCATATTTGAATATATATTGTCCATGTTTGAGTTTGTACCTATGCTAATATTGCCCTCAAACAATGCTAACATTGTTAAAATAATCAACCACTTCAAACAGAAAGAAAAGGAAATAAATGAACCTTACCGTGTGTTCAGTTGGGTAAACTAATTCAAGAGAATAGGACACATTTTCATCTCATACATAACGAACAGCATATACTTTAAAGGGAAATTTTGAAAAATTACAGTATCTTGACCTGTTTTTACTAATCCTTATTTATTTATTATTATTTTTTACATTAAGATTGTTGCACTTGTGTATGAAGAGCTAGAGCAAATGAGCATGTGAGGAGCATTCTATCATGTCCAGCATCACTGGTAGCTCTCTGCCCCCGTGGGTTACAAAGCATTGAGATGAAAGAAGACGGATAGAGAGGAGGTGAAAACCCCAGCATCCTCCCTTTGAAACTGCTGTATCAGAATAAATTTATGATGTATTTTATCCTCTAAATATGGTCTAAGCTATATTAACCAAAGTCTGAAGAAACAACCTCCAACGAAGAAGCAAGATGCATTTCTACCTTGTAGAGTTGAGTCTCTAAAACAATTTCACACCAAAAGGAACCAAAATTTCCTAAAGAACTAGTGATTTGTTTCTGGTTGAATGTGAAATATTTGAGTGTACCTAAAAAACTATTAAAGACAACTCAGGTGGACTGAGATTAACTCTAGAAACAATTTAAAAAGCTTTCACTATCAGAAATGGAGAAATTCTAGCAAAACTCAGAATAAAAACATCAATGAACTAAAACATATGATGAGTTTCAACTATTCATTCAAATGATAAAGTTTGATTAAAAATCAAGTTTTTATTCTGCTAAGAAGTGGATTTATTATTTGAATTATAAAGCACTTGGGTAATTTTTTTTCAATGAATCAGACATTTATAATTTCTCTTATGCTTGCTAATACCACCAAATAACCAAATCAAGAACTGAAGTTTCTTCCTACAGAAATACTATTGCTAATAAATCATGAAGGAATGAAAGAAGTAAAATATATAGATACAACTGTAACTGATTTGGACAGTAATACCAAAGGCTGCCAACAACTGGGAGTTGCGTGCCTCTTAATGGAAGAAGACAATGTCAGGCACCAAAGTATTCATGCGGAGAACACTGATACTCAAACTCATCAAGGGCCTAGGTCAAACTATCAACTTCCAGAAAATAAGAATTTTTTTGGGGGGGGTTGTTTTTTTGCTTGTTTGTTTTTGGGTTTTTTCTGTATTTAGGGCAGGGTCTTCAGGGTGTTCAGGATCTCACTATGTAGATCAGACTTGTAGTGATTCTCCTGTTTTCATCCTCCCAACTGCTGGAATTATAGGCCCACGCACTATACCCAGTCTCAATAGCCACCTCAGCATGCCCAAGGGCAAGGCAAGCATGGTATATTGAGGATCAAACCCTGGCCACTACAGTCTGCCTAAGCAGGCACTTTAGTGCGCTGAGCTATTAGGCCAGCCCAAGAAATGTTAAAAGTCAATAAAGAAATGTAGTCAGAAACCTTGGAGTATAGAAACAATATTGCAAAATAAACAAATTTATTTTATAAATGGAAAGGAAGACAGTAAAACATGTGAGCTTTTGAAAGAACAGATAGAGGAAGCCTACAGAGGTAGGCATTTAAAAGCTGAATATAATCATCGTGTATTTCCCATGTATACTAATAAAAAAATTCAAACCCATAACATTTGAATCTTTTTTTGTCATATCAAAGTTATATATTATTAAAACAAATCATAAACTTTTAGCAACTTAAAATTGAATACTAAGGAATTATAATTTAATTGTTATTTTTAGAAGATATTTTAGAGTTCTAAAGTTGTATGAGACAATAGTGTAACTAAAATTAGCTTTATTTTATTTTATTCACTACCAGGAATTGAAGTCAGGACCTTACGCTTTCCAGGCAAGCACTTATCCCTCTAAGCTATCTCCTCAGCCCCTAAAATTAGGTTTAAAATAATATTAAGAGTAACTGGAAACTAGAATGATGATGATTGCTAATTGTTCAGTTTGAGTTCAGTTTGGGTTTACTGGATGGATTTCATATTATTCTACCTATTTTTATACATGTTTGAAATTTTTCTTAATAATGTTTTTTTAATGAGATAATAAAGGAGAAAGTAATAGTAAAGTTATACATTATGGTCATTATTTAAGATAAATTTCTCCAAATATAACTTTAAAATAAACATATTTAGTATGATATCAGGAAACAAAAAAGCCACATACATCTGGTGTGCACATTTGTCAAATAATGTCCTGTATTACATGACCTTCAGTGTTAAAAATCACTAGTGTGAATACACTTTATCTCATAGGAAAATATAACATTTCTCTCACCACAGCAATTGGTCCAGAAATCAGCATTAGATCCAAATAGAAACAATCAAAAATAATGCTGGCAACGGATGTTTTTATTCTAAGTTTTCCTCTTTCCGGCTGGGAAGCAGTCTTACGCACATGCCTCACACTTGCCAAGCACCGCCGTGTAGAGGCAGCCTGCTTGAGAGTGAGAATGAATGCAGAAGAGAGCAATCGAAGGCAGAAAGAGGCCAGGCCCTAATGAGGTCCCGTCGCTCTGCCCCGAGAGCTAGCCAGCTGCAGTGAATCAGGGCCTTCTGTATTTCAAAGACATATTTTAAAATAACCTTCACCATTAATTCTCAGCAATGTTTGATAAAGTGTAGTTTAGCATTGATAACAAAATCATGAAGAAACGTGAACTAGAAAGTGGTACACCTACATAAATTCCCACCTACAGGGCCAGCTGCACACAAATTATAGATAAATAGTAGTTAAGGACAAAAGGGAAAATTTCTTGAATTCCTGTTATGTCTTTCTTTTATGTATTTAGTACAGAGTCTACAGTGTCTCACTACGTAGATCAGACTCGTAGTGATCCTCCTGTTTACTGCCTCCCAAGAGCTGGGATTATAGGTGTGTGCTACCACCCCCAGTCTCAATCTCCTCTCAGCACACCAAGGAGGTGGAGCCAGCATGGCAGGCCTGGGGATCAAACCCTGGCCCCTGCCTAAGCAGGAGATTTAATCTGCTGAGCTTTCTGGCTGGCCCTAATTCCTGTTATGTCCTAATCAGCATTTTACCACAACTTTGAACTGAGGTACAAAAGGTGTGTTTATCAATTTTACATGTAGAATATTGCAGTCACTGATAAGTATTTAAATAAAGATTTAAAGATATCTTCATATCTAGAAAATGACCTCTATTTATATGAATAAATAAATAGCTTAAAATAAAAACTAACAAAGCTGGTTGCATAGGTACAGAGAAACATGATCTAATAGTGAATGAGCAGTAAAACCCTAGGATTTCAACTCCATCAACCCTGAAGGACATCTATCACTCAGGGAAAAAATGGTAACCCAGAAGTATAAATAATTTCTAACAGGTCACAACCTCCAGATGAGCTGAAGTATTCATTCAATTGTATTTTACCCTTTCCAGAAAATATAAATATTATGTTCAGTACTTATTAATGTATATAAAGAAGACATTTTAGAAGTAGGAAATGCTATAAAAGAGAAAAGAAAACTATTTAGAGAGCAGGTAATGATTAATGATCAAGGATATTTCACCTAAAGAAAATCAGGGGCTGGAGAGATGGCTCAGTGGTCTAAAGCACCTACTTAGAACAAGCTTAGCAAAAGCATCAGGGACCGCGGTTCAATCCCCCAGCACC
>NW_004524629.1:11449823-11462150 GCF_000260255.1 Octodon degus
AAAAAAAAAAAAAAAGAAAATCAGTCAGTGACAACTTTCATGTTTACCAGAACAGGCGAAGATATGTGGGTGGGATAAAAATTAACTTACTCTCTAAAGATATAGAACTATATTCAGTGATTGAAATTATAAACATAAAGTTAGGCTTGAAAAGAGAAATGATTTTTTAGTGATCAGAGCTAACTGAACCACCAATTTCTTTACAGAAATAGCCAACTCACTAACTACAATGGTTCCTAATAACCACCTCCTTTGAGTGACGCCAAACCTTTTCATTAAAAGAAGGTGGGAAATTGAATTAAATGACCTCTTTGGCCTTTACAATTTGATATTTTATTAATTATTTTAATAAAATATAACAGATTTATGATCAGGTATATATCTCTAAGATATATTTTTTGTATTATTTTCTCTTAAAAGTTACTGAACCAGGGCCAGGGAGATGGCTCAGTAGAATAAGCGCTTCCCTGGCAAGCGCCAGGACCTGAGTTCAATCCCTGGTTCCGCAAAAAAAAAAAAAAAAAAAAAGTTCCTGAACCCTCTGAGAACAGACACTCTCAGGCCCTCAGCTGTGTTTTCTCCTACTCAGCTGTTGCATTCCCTCTTCTGAGTCTTCGATCCAGGCAACTCAGCTAATACCCCAAGCATGCCAGTATCATGCACTTAGTAACCTCATGCAGTGGCCAAAGGCTCCATTAAACTCTTACATCGTGTGAATCAGCAGCTCTCTCATTGATTTTAGTTGCTTTCTTCTTTCTCCACTGATTGCCAAGCAAAACTTCATGACAGATACAGGAATATATTGTGCTGAGCTTGATCGTAAAGCACAGAGACTTTTCACTTGCAAACCACGTTAAGCAAACCTAAATTCATGGTGTCTTATATCCTTAAAACTTAACTTCTGACTTTGCTGAATGAAATCAAAATGACACATTTTCCTTGATCCATTTTATCTAAATATTTCTTGTAAATTAGAAATAATACTTAGTAAAAAATTGTATTTTGGCAAACTTGGGTGCTTACGGTAGCCTTTAATAACCCTAGATCTTAGATGAATAATTCATAAATCCACTTTTTCATCAAATGTTTGTTTTGGTGGAAAAATATATGCATAGTTATTACTGGTATATATTTTATATCTTTATATATATGTATGTGTGTGTGAAATATATATATATGAAATATTATAAGATGACAGACGAGAAAAGAGTTCTTTAACTAAAGACCAGAAGAGAACAATAAAAAGAAAATTCTGCCTGTAATTCTAGCAATTTAGGAGGCTGAGGCAGGAGAATCAAAAGTCCATATCCCACCTGAACATTTTAGTAAGTCCTGGTCTTAAAAAATAAAGCAGGATGAGGATATATCTCAGGGAGAAAGCACTTCTGAGATTTGATCACCAGTACCATAAAAATAAATAAATAAATGGAAAGCTAGAACTTAAGTTTTAGACAATGAAGAGAGGGGCAAGGAGAAAAGCTAGGAAATATGACAGGGGTAAAGCTGTACATTTATATGGTTACAACATGGTTAAGGCTGCAATCCTAAGAATCTTCAGCAGTTTTGTGAAACTAGCAGTTAAACGGCAGGATTCTCACCCTGACTAACTATATATGCCGATACCTGTGAACTAAGCAACTGCACTGAAGATAGCAATGTGTAATAGTAGGGTCATGCTTGGAGTGCCTGTCATTCTGGTCTTCTAAATACATAGTGCCTGTCATGTCATACCAATTACTGCCATACTGTCTCTCAAGTAAATGTTTGTTTAAAATAATCATAATAAATGAAAATAAATGACAAGAAAAAAAATAAATGCAAGGAAGTCTGGAGTGAGATAACCCTGAAAAATAAGTAAAGTTGGATTCTATGTACTTCAATGGCAATGGCTATAAAAACTATGACTGAATTTTCATTTGAAAGATATCCTGGGTCATCTGGCAATAGGGCAGAGATATAACGATGTCAAATGGAAGCCAGAAAACTAGTGATGAGGATACTTTTCTAACTGAGTTGAAAGAAGAATATGGTACATCAGTTTGGCCATGGAAATCATAAAATTGGTCCTGTTTTTTAGTAGTTACTTTGAATACGCGAGTGTTGCAATTTGATCAGATCTAAGTTTCTCTGTACCTTATCAATTATATTTAATCAAATTGAGTTGTCTAGTTGTCTTTTATTGAGAATTCCCCTACTCTTTGTACCCCTCAAAGTTCAGCAGATAAATGGAAACAATAGGTTATCTATCTATCTATCTATCTATCTATCTATCTATCTATCTATCTATCTGCACATCTATCTATCTATAGATATCCTTATATAGATATTCATTTGTAGAGGTGGGGAGAGAGGGAAGAAGGGAGAAAGAAGAGAGATAGATTTATGCTATGGAATTTATTTTCTATAAATTTATTTATTTATTTATTTGAGAGAGAGAGAGAGAGAGAGAGAGAGAGAGAGGCCAGCTCAGCCCACCAGGGGGCAGGGCTGGTTGGCATGTGGTGCTGGGGGATTGAACCGCGGTCCCTGATGCTTTTGCTAAGCTTGTTCTAAGTAGGTGCTTTAGACCACTGAGCCATCTCTCCAGCCCCGGAATTTATTTTCATTAGTAAACTGAACATTCATCCAGGATTTCTATTTTTGCCTTGAGGCATAATTCCCTTTTCTCAAGAAAATTTACGAGTTTGATCTTAAAGTCTTTAGGTAACTTGGTTTACTTTAAAATGAACTGATTGTAAAGTTAATTCACATCCCCATAAGACATCAGCCTAGTGTTTAAGTATGCAGCTAGGTTCCCTAGTCAGGTTGACATGTAAAATTAACAACCACATAGGCCACAGATAAATTAGTATTTTTAAAGCTGCTTTGTATTTTGAGTTCTGTGAACAAGTACATATGAAAATTGTTAATTTGTTAGCTCTTACATATTAGCTTTACTAAAAGATTAGTTTATTTTAGCAATAGGAAGTCCTATAATTTAAAATCTATCATCTATCTAAATCTATGTATCTATCATCTATCTACATACCTATCATCTATCTATGTATCTAACATCTATCTATCTATCTATCTCAATGTATGTATTACAATTCTGTGTGATGTTGGACTCCTGTAATTCTAGCTACTTGGGAGGTGGGTTAAGAAGATTATGAGGTGAGTTCAAGGCCATTCTGGGCAAAAAATCAAGATCCCAACTGAAAAAGTACATACTGGGTTTCCATTTCTTCTTACTACAGACTATTATGTTGTTCTTCAAGCAACTGTAACATTCTTGGGTTTTCTAGAAGAATACATACAGTATGAGTAAGAAATACTGCATCATGTTAACTTCTTTTAAAAGAGAATAATAAATAAAACAACATAAATGATACAGAATTTTACTAAACAAGAAAATAAGAATTCAATATTGGTTGTTGTATTGCATGTCATTGTCTTCAAAGGCAGGAGGTATCATGTTAACTTTGATTCATGTCCTGGTCAGAGGTTAGCTTGGCAAAGCCAAGAATTAAACTATAAGCCAATGGTTGAGTCAATCTGTCAACCCAGTTGCTGTGAATTTTAGTGTTGGAAAGTCTTCTAAATAATAGCATATCCAGAATGTCATGACAAACCCCTCAGAAAACTATTAGCAGTTTTTCTCTTATATTTTGATTTTACTCCCTCATTTTTTTATCCTATGTGAATTTCATTGCTGTGATTAATACCACAATATCAGAATATTGTGTGTGTGTGTGTGTGTGTGTGTGTGCGCGCGCGCACGAGTGTGCATGCATAAGCTGCCACTGATATTGGTATCTAGCAAAAACAAAGACATAGATTAAAGTCCATGTCTGGCTTCTTCTTCAAGTATGGGCTAGATAATTGTGAGATTAGTGTAACTTTACCCAGATATTTGTTGTGATAAAGGCAAATATCACTTTGCGGGGCAAATGCAGAGCATCTTCCTGGGGTATCAAGTTACAAGTTTGGGAGGAAAAACAAATATTGTCAAATAAGAGGACTATTAAACACAGTATTTCCTCATCCTCATCTACTACTTCTACTCCCTTTTGGGGTATTTCCTTTTCTTATATTTTTCTTCCATTTAGTAGAATTTTTCTCAATCTGAATCATTCTTCAGCTATATTCTACTTTTTAACTCAGCTATTTTGTTCTTGATTTCTACCACTATGTTTGGACCAAATATTTCCTCTTGGATCTTTGTGTGACTTTTTCTGTTCCCTGTCCTATTGTAGCTCCTTGGGCATGTTGCTTACCTATGGTAGATTCCTCGGTAAGCAGTTCAAATAATTCTCAGTACTATAGTCTGTTTTATTTTTGTGTTTTAACTGACGAGCTACTTAATTTGTTAATGAGCTTAGCTCTCCTGAGTATAGTAGGGACTGTCTTAGGTGAGGAGGAAGAGAAAAAAGCAAATACCTAGGTTCTAGTTTGTGTCCTGCTGGGTGATTCACAAAAGAAGAGCTTTCAGGGTACATTTATAGCTTCCAATTTCTGTCACTTTTACCAATTAAGGATCCATTTTTTAAAGTCATTTTTAACTATTTATTTATTTATTTGTTTTTTTATTTGATGCAGGGTCTTGTTTTGCAGCTCTGACTCCTAGTGATCCTCCTGTCTCAGCCTCCCCAGAGCTGGGATTACAGGCATGCACTACCATGCCCAGTTTCACTGGCTGGCACAGCATGCCAGAATTCCAAGGCCAACATAGCATGCAGTATCGCAGATCAAACGAGGTCCTTGTGCTTGCCAGGCCAAGGCTTAGACCTAGGAGCTACCTCCCCAGCCAGGCATCCATTTTTAATGATCAGAAAAACCAGCAACGTAATGAAGCAACCACCCCAACAACTATCTCATAGACCTGGGTATTTGGAGAAAAGTCAGATGGAGCAGTAAATCCACAAGAACAACTAGTCAGCCATGCTACTGGTCTTCTGCTACTTAGCAAGAGCAGAACTTTTGTATTTCTTTTTACTGTTTTTCAATTATGCAACATGAGCTATTCCTAAGGTGATGGAGCTAGCAATTGCTGTCTAACTCAATTTAGAAGAAAAGCAAGAGTAGAGCTTAGAAAGTATTCCCACCCATCTTCCTCTCCTCTATCTGGTCCGTGGTATATGCTGCTGAAATCACCATTGTTCCTCCATATACAAGGTTTCTTTTTACATTTGGCTTTCAGATTTCAGCTTGCTACTAATCTTTATATAGTGGGCATTAAGGAAAGTTTTAACATGTCATGATGCAACATTTATATATCAAGCAGAATCCAAAACATAATTTATATCTTAAAGAAAAGATTATTATGAACTGAAACATAAGGTTCACAGTAACATATTAGATGGAATACAAAACTTAAAATTGTTCATAATCACCTCACAATTCTTCAGTCATGTGCCTTAAGGCCCAGGGTGTGCCCATTCAGTGTACTGTGCCTTTAGAAGTCTTCTTCAGAAAAGTCACAGAAGCACTAGCTTCAGTGAGCAGTGGAAAATCTCTTGATATAAACCCCACCAGTCTCTATCCAACAAAGAATCAGACTCATTGATCTACAAGTCCTGCGTGCCAAGGGAACTCTTCTTATTCCAGTTGTCATACAGCACAGGGGTCTGTTTATGGCAGCTTGCATATTTATGCCAATGATTCCACAATTTCACTCCTAGGTTCCTTTAAAAGTCTCTTAACATGTCAATAATAGAAGAGGGCTTCGGGGACCTGAATGATGCTGGGACCACTAAATAAAGGAAATGAAATTAGCAGAAACCAAGCACCACCACCTAGGCAAACAAAGTCAGAAGACAGATAAGTAGGCGCAGAGACTTACAGAGGGAAGAGCAAGGGAGATTCTAACATCAAAAGCATACTGCCTATGTTCACAGGAAGACAGTGTACAAAGATGGGTAGGAAACAGTGCAGGTGCACATAGTAATGGAGAAAGTAGAATCCTGGATGGAATCCTAAAGCAGTTGATCAACTGCCTTCATGTTCCTCTGACTTATGTGCAACATAGTTGGTCCTGAACCTGGCCACAGGGAGATACTGGCAGTAAACAACTGTCTTGCTAAGAACTGAACATAAAAAGAGGAGAAACCCAGGCATTTTTTTGATTAAAAGAAAAACTGGAATAGATGACATCAGGCAGAGTTATTTATCTTTATCTAGTTTTTCAATTACACACAGGACATAGCCATCCTATACTGGCATTTGATCTAGGATGTCTGATCTGTCTTTGTTAAAAGATAATTTGGGAGTGGAAATTTCTTTAAGGTCTTCATCAAAAAACTTCCAAACAGGAAGGATTGTATTTATCCTTCCTGTTCCCTCTTTTGTTCCCAAGTGCACTCTTCAAATCACCATTGCCAAGTGACTTTCCCTCTGGTTTTATGCCTTGGATCTACTCAAAAAAATCTATTACTGGCAATAGAGTCTCTTGTAGATTTCCTTTGATTTTTTAGGTGGAACTTATGTTCACTATACCTTTGACCTCCAAAATTCTGGGCTAGCCTATTCTCATTTCTTAACTTTTCTTTGCTTTTCTGTAAAGATGATTTTCATCTTTATATGGCTCCTTTTTGAAGAATACTCTTTGAGCTACCATAAGTTATTTGCTTTCCTTTTTTTTTCCTCTCAAGATATCTCTAACAGCATTTTTGTCACTTTTTAATTACCAAATTTTAATATTCTGATAAATATATGTTGACTTGTTTTATTCCCATTATCCTGATGAGTATTTTTATGGGTTACATTTGCATGATTTTACATATAAATGTATATTCTTTGTGAATTTCAAGATAACATTTTGTAGTAAGTAGAAATAACTTATTTAAACTTAAGACTTTCTATTGGCTTTGTCATATTATTCCATCTAATTTGATTGTTAAAGCTCAGTTACCATTTTTTCCTTTTCTATCTTAAATACAAGATATGTAGTTTATTGATTTTCATTTTTGTCCCTTTGTTCGATCAGGTTTGGTGATCAAACCTTGAGCACAGCATTGCCTTTTCTCTTGTCCTATTAATCATCCTGCTATTGCCAGATTTTTATCCTGGAAGTCCCACATTCATCCAACAATTAATGGAGCAGTCATTATGTAGTAGGCACTATGCCAGATCCCCAGATACCTGGCAGTCCCCAAGAAAAAGATAATTCTGGCCATTAGAAAAATGAGAAGTCTTCAAGGCTTTGTGTCCACATCAAGAAAGCATGTGCAGTTTTCACAGATGCATTGATTGATCATAAAATATTTTTATTATTTGAAAATTGTATTTGTCATTTCATACATTCAGCTGATGAATCTGTCCTTTCCTTCGATATAGCACTATCAGATAAATCTTATAACATGGCATTGGGAGAGAAAAGATAGGGACAAATTCTTAGATGAAATGCTTAGGTGCTATGCAATCATTTACACTTAGATTTTAGTGTAAGAAATAAAAAGAGGGCAACTGTTTTATTATTTGTGGTTCAAAATCTGATAGTAATTGCTGGTGGAGCCTATCTCAAGACTCACTAAAATATCTGTGAAAACCATAAACAAGAGAAAATATGTACAATACAAAAAAGTAAAAACTAGATAATAACACATCTAAATCTAAGAAAAATCTCTATCCAAAATTTACTCCAACAGAACCAGCACAACTTTTGCAACAAAAACACAGTGACACTTTGTGCTTCCCTCTAAAAAAAAAAAAAAAAAAAAACTTGCAGTTCCTCATACTAAGCAAGAGATATTTTTCATTATAATATAAGTAAAAGTAACATACTGCACTATAAAATACCTCATATAACAATTTTTAACAATAGTTCAATAGTCCTTGATATGAAAGAGATCTATAGACCTACGTCATTCAGAATTTAAATTCTACAATTAGCAAAAACAAAGCAAAACAAAACAACTCCACCTCTCATCTTTCGAGTCACTGGTAATCACCTATCTTCTTTCCTATTTATATGTTCTTTATTATTTTAGATATTTCATATAACAATGCCACAGTATTTTTTTATTTTGCAAAAGTTTATTTAACATAATGTTCTCAAAGTTCAGGCATATTGTATCCTTTGCCAGGGTTTCCTTTGTTTTCCACACTGCAGAGTGTTCTATTATCTGTCATACCAGTTTGCCTATCCAGGCATTTCTCAATAGACTTCGGTGTTGATCATATCTCTCAGCTATTATGAAATATGTGGCTATGAGCATTGCTATGAAAAAAGTTTTGAGATTCTATATTCAATTATTTTAGATATGTACCCAGAGAACAAATTTCTAGATCAATGAGAAGAGAAAGCAAAACAGGTCAAGACACAGTATGTATAACACTGTATAACACAATGTGTAAACCTGTCAATTCCCTATGATGAATGTATTTGTTACATATTGCAGACATGTGCTAAGATGAATAGAAAAAATGCTTAATTGAGGAATGATTGTATTGCTTTCCACAGAAAGTGTTCAAGGTTTTCTTTGTCATAGATCTGAGCTTTCCTATATTTTTTTTTCTTTTCTTTCTGAGAATTTTTATAGTAGCGATTTCAATTGATATGAGAATATATTTCACTGTGGCTTTGATTTGCATTTCTTTTATTATCAGTGCTTTTCACAGTCTTTTCATATGTTTGTTGGTCATTTATGTATCATTTTTAGAGAAATGTCTATTCAAGTACTCTTTCCATTTTTAAATCAGGTTATTTGATTTTTGTTGAGTTCCCATATATTATAAACATAATTTATCAATGCATATATTATGTCTTTCTTGATAGTATTTTTCTTTTTACAATTTTATTGAGAAACAGATAGCAATAAAACAGTTTAAAAATTCATTAATAGGACAGATTCAGTAAATAGTACATTGCATATTGTTTTCTTCATAGTGGCTATTCATAGTACAAGATGCATAAATGATATCCAGTCCAAACACTATTAGTACAAATCTTTCTTCTCATTGAATTAACAGAAAGTGGGTGTATAACTATTCTAACTATTTTGTATATACAGATGCAAAATTGTCCTTCATTTGTATCTCCATTTTTTGTTTAGTTTGGTCAGTGATGGGTATTCCATTCCCAAATTTTCTGATCAAGGAGATTATGGGGCCACAGAAGAAAGTGATGAATGATGTAGAGTATGCCTAAATAGAGTAACATGAAGAGAAAACATTCTCTCAGGCTTTCACAGAGAGCAAATTGATCAAGCAATTTCCATAACTCATTCACATGGCCGACACTCACAAAGGATCTACAAACTGCAGTACAGGGTTTCGGGGTAAATTCTGAGAAGATTTGACTGACCTTGGCAGATATAAAAGTTACATTTCTTGTTAAATAGGTCTTGCTTTATCTTGGTCTTAACCATCCAGCAGAAAAGTATAAAAACGAAGTATAAAAAATAAAGCCATATTAATATGCTGAGCTGTAAAAGGCTCAAGTCAACAACTTCTGACATTGCCAGTCTTATGGAAAACCCAGTACTATTATGGACTACTGGACTATTCTATGCTTTTGGGGGTCATATCTATGAAAATATGGTGAAATTCAACTTCTTAGAAATTTTTGTCCTGTATTTTCTTATAAAAGCTTTACAGACTGGAGTCTTTTATTTATGTCTTTCATTTATGTAGAATTATTTTAATTTGCTTGTGTGTGTTTGTGTGTGTGTGTGTGTGTGTGTGTGTCTAGATTTAGTGTTTGTTTGATTTTCCTGTGGATATTCAGTCTTCCTAACCTTTTTTTTTTTGTTGAACAGTCGTTTGCCTATTGAGAAGCTTTGGAATCCTTGTTGAAGAACATTCTACCATGTATGTTAGCATTTATTTCTGGATTCTGTTCTGTAGCATTGGACTACTTTCATCTCAGAATGTTTACATATTTAGTTTTTTTATAGCACTCTGAATTTTAAAATGCTTCTTCTCCATGTCAAAAAATGTAACTGGAATACTTGAAGGGAATATGCTTAATATGCTTCAGGAGTATTAGGAGTATTGATATTTTAACAATAAAGTTTTCTAATACTTTAAGATGATTCATTTTCATTTATTTTACTATTCTTTAATGTCTCTTAATAGCATTTTATAGTTTTCAATATATATGGTTTTTGCCTCCTCAGCTTTACTCCTAATAACCTTTTTTTCATGCTATGGTGCACTAAACTATTTTTCTTAATTTCCTTTCATGATAACCTATTGTTACTATATAGAAATAATGGATTTTTTAGGTGTTGATTTTACAACCTAAACTTTGCTGAAGTTTTTCACTTTCAATTTTTTGGTGTGTGACATGTTTTCAAGCATAATGCTCCTTACAACAACCTATAATGCAACTTTCCAATTTTATTTTATGATAGTCAAAGAAGAATATTTAACCCAAGTAATTATAAAGTTAACACAAGAGATTTTTCTGAGTAAAGCACGATTTTGAATACATTATGTATATTATTTTGCTTAATCTTCACAACTACTCTTTGAGGAATATTATTCCCAGTATACAGGTTTTAAAATATCCGAGGAACAGAGATTCAATAACTGTCAAAATTTATTTAACAAAGAGTAGACAAGGCCAGCATATAAGTAAGCATGCAACTGTAGGTACCTCTAAAATACACTACAATATCAGAATCAAGTATCTGGAAGCTCTTGGTCTAAAAATTGATCATAATTTATATTGTCTATAAAAATAACATACAATAGTATAGTTTTGTTTATAATGATATCTCAGGTCAGTATAAAAACTATAATTAAGAAAAGCTCAAGGGCCAGCCAAGTAGCTCAGAAGATTAAATTGCCTGCAAACAGTTGCAGGGGCCTGGGGTTTGATCCCTTGTCTTGCTGTGCAGGCAAAAGTCAATAAAGATGAAGAATTGCTTAGGATATAGAAGGAAATGAACTCTATTTTTCCAATTTACCAAACTGTTTCCCTAATTTTCTGCCTTTTTCAAATCCACTGTTATAATTTTTTGAGAATGCTTTGTAATAACAATCATGACCTTTTTATTGTTTTTTTTATTTACTTTGGAGATTATTCACTGTCTTTAAACTTTATTTTTCTCTTTAATTTCCTTTTAGTACTCAAGCAATGGTAGTTTAAATTGTTATTTTGACAAGTATCATAGTCATGATTTGAATGAGCCTTTTACTTGTTTGCAACCAATGCTTTTTTGAAAATATCACCAGCAATTTTCCTTCTTTGTACCTCATCTAGTGATTATAGTACTTGCTACAATGCAGACACATACAAAGGAACGATTCAAGGACGCATGCCCACATGATTGAAACCTCAAGGAAAAGTCTGTGCTCAGCTCTTACATGAGCTTCTCTAGTTGGCAGCGCTCTGCACTTTGTGATACATCACTATGCTGGGAGGGTAACATGTCCAGGCTTTGTAGGAAGAACTCAGTGAAGATTTGCCTTGGGCACCTTCTGAAGCTTGTCCAGTTTTGTCTCTTCTATTGGCTGTTTCTGATTTGCATGCTCTGCAGAATGAAGCAGAAGTAGTAAGTATTCTAACTCCCTGAGTTTTGTGAATTATCATATCCAATAATCAAACATGACAGATATGTAGAAAACCTAGAACTCATAGCTGGTTGGTAGAAGCGATGTCAGCCTAAAACAACTAAATTTACCACAAATGTTTGAGTGACAGCACCTCTGTGGAGGCCAGTGCCATCATCTTATGATGTCAACTCCAGCTGCAGGTAGTGAGTATCAGAAATCATCACAATTAGCAATGAAAATATGTAAAGGACATGGAGCAATCACTCCATCTTCAAGAACACCAAATATATTGGGCACCTTCTGAAGCTTGTCCAGTTTTGTCTTTTCTTTAAGCTACTTCTGATTTGCATTCATTAATAAACTTACTGAAAGAAAATAAAAAATCTAAATAAATAGAAAGGGATATCATATATTTATAAATTCAAAGATACGATATTTTAGACAGGGCGTGTTGGCATATGCCTGTAATCCGAGTACTTGGGAGGCTGAAAACAGGATCACTATGAGCTCAATCTGTGTAGTGAGATCCCATAGACCCTGTGCTAAAAGAAAAAAAAAAAAAAAAGATAATTTATCCACCAATTCAATGTGATCACTGTTAAAACTCCCAACTGCTTTTCTAAAATAAAAATTGAAAACCTAGTTCTTAAACACATGTTTATGCTGTTGTGCCAGCCCCTCCCCTGGGGCACACTGATGGCAAGTGAGACTGGGTGTAGTGGCATGCACCTGTAATCCTAGCCCCTGGGAAGCTGTAAAAAGGCAGATCACTATGAACTGATCTAGCAGTGAGACCCTGAACACCTTGTAGACCCTCCCCTGAAAATTAAAAAATAAATAAATAAA
>NW_004524629.1:11462555-11478024 GCF_000260255.1 Octodon degus
ACTTTAGACTAGCCTTTAGGAAAATGCAAATAAATATCATAATGGCATTATTTTTACACCTATGAGGGTAAATGCAATTTTTAAAACATGGAGAATTACCAGTTTTTGGTGAGGTTGTGGGGCTTATAAAAACCTTACATTACTGGTAGAAGTAAAAATGGCATAAATGCTTTGGAAAATAGGAAATTTCTAAACATATTAAACATGAATTTGCCATAACCCAGAAATTCTGCTCATAGGTTATTTACCCAACATCAATTAAAACATGTATCTACCCAAACACAAACAAAAACAAATGCAAAAATATACATAATAGCATAATTTTTAATGATCAGAACCTGGAGTGAGCCCAAATATCCATCAATTTAGCAATGGACAAACAGAATGTGATATATATACATATATATGAAAATATAAATATATTACTTTTTGTATATTTATATGACTGCAGATTATATATTATTTGAAAGTACAAATCTGTAATTCATGCTCCAATATGGGTACATCTTTCAGATGATATGATAAATTTAGAATGCCAGGCACAAAGATAACATATATATGTGAAACCAGATTAGGCACATATCTCATGACAGTGTGTTGTTGGGTTTCTGTGAGGTGGAAGGAGAGAGCATTGGACTGCTAATTGAATTGAAGCCTCTTTTAGGGATGAACAGATAGATATTCTAAAATTTGACAAGTGGTGAAGGTGCCATGATTTCTTACAAATAATGAAACCACCAATGTATACATTTTAAAAGGGCAAATTTTATACATATGTGACAATATCTTAAAATTGTGTAAGAAACTGCACTGTAACATAAAAAAGTAACTGAAACAGAAGATAGGGAGGAAAAAAGAGAAAAATTTTAGAGGTAAAAAATAAAGCTGAATATGAAACTGATGTCACTGGGTCACACGTTTCATCCCTATTTTGAGATTATAGGAAAATTCTGATGTGAACATTTGATATATAAGTGTTAGGACTAAATGAATACAGTCTTGGAGTACATCTTCACATGTCCATCTGTTTCAAGGGTGTAGACTGTATCTCTTTGATGTTTTGTGGAAGTTTGTTATTAAAAATCTCTTCTGTCTGAAATTAAAATCACAGTATAAAATATAAAATTAGATTTTGACATTGATGTCAGTGGCTGGACCTGTCAATAGTGCACACTTGCAGTAAGAATTTAGCACCATCTTTTTCAAACAATTCCTTTTCCACAACTTAACAAATGTTTACAGTTTTGTGATTTAAAAAGTCACCTCTCACTAAATTAGCTTCAGAACATGTTATTTGCTAACATTGACCAGGCATTGTCCACAAATTTGAAACACCTGAGTAGGTTCAAGTCAAAGAAATCAGTCATCATGAAAATGGAGAAAAATAATAGCCTTCATTTCCTTCATCACCGTCAACTTGGTTTTCTTTAAAAGTTCTGGCTTTGGTTTGGCACAACTCAAAAGACTCTACTTGAGAGTTAAACAGAAAATAAGTAGTTTTCTCTCAAACGAGAGGCATACTATATAAGTTACAATGCAAGAAAATATGAAATATGAGGCCATCACCCCACCAAATCACTGTTTTAAATGTTTCCTAAATCCTGGCAGCTCAAAAATATGGAAGCAAGAAGTGATTATTATAAGTGAGTGTCTGAAGTAGAGCTTAGTCTCTTTTAATACTTGCTGCCCTGTACATAGATACTGCAGCTCAAAGAAAGTAAAGGAGGGAAAGGAAAGGAAGGGAAGAATGAGATGAAAGGACAATAATAAACTAACAGAGATTTAACAGCTATGATATTCAATGATATTTTCCTCCATCCTTTTGTGCAAAAATATTTTTAATGGTTCTTTTTTATTTATAGATTTCACAACTTCGCTCTCAACGGCAGTATACTTTCTAAATGGTAGACAGAACTTATTCTTTAATAGGTAGAACAGAAACTAGGGAAACATGTCAGACTATCTCTCAAACTTTGCATACTCTTATGATTGTTCCTAATTACTTTCTTTTGAGACCATATGTGTCTCTCTCTATAGAGATGATATTATTGCATTGTCCTATATTTGTTTAAGTAAATATGACATTATGCCAAATTTAAATCTGTAATAAAATTTATATAAGAAATAAAACATGAAAGAAAGGAAAACAAATTTTTAAAAACCTAAAATGGTAGACTAACCCTAGATAATTTTAAAAAGTTATAAAGCTTATATAACCAGAATAATATGATACTGAATAAAAAAATATATCTGGGGAATAGTACAGACCAGAAAAATCCCAAGTACCTATGGAAAGTTAACATATCTTAAACTACAAGAGCATAGGTAGATTATAAATGATCAGAGAACAACTGCTTACCTACTTAGAAGATAAAATTTTAAGTATTCTTCATGCCATAAACCACAATTAACTAACTCTAGGAACCAAGCAAAGTGAACTACACTGTATAAATATTACAAGAAGTTGTAGTTGAATTTCTCTTGACTGTAATAAAAGAATTTCTAAATATGTTTTAAAATGCAGAGACAAAAAAGATTGATAAATTTGATGACACATATTTTACTAAATTTGATCTATTTATTCTTTTTTTACTTTTTAATTTCTTACAACTTTTTTATGTTCTTTTAAAAACTTTATTAGTGTTTGCAGCACATGGATGCATTCCTTGCGAGGAGCATGCCCATATACATTACACATCTGAATTTTTCATGACTTTGTCCCTTTCCTCTCTTCCTATCCCTCTATTTCTTGATCCTCTTTTCTTTTGTAAAAGGTGTGTCTCCCTGTTTCTTATTATCCATCTTTTATTTTTCTCTTTATTTAATAATTTTACTGTGAAACAAATAGCAATGAGACAGATTCAAAACAGATTAGTAGGACAGTTTCAATAATTAATACAATGTATATTGTTTTCCTAGTGGTTCTTCATAGTAAAAATGCAGAATGATATCCTGTCCACAAACACTATTACAACACATCTTTCTATTCACTGAATTAAGAGAAAGTAGCTGTATATCTATCCTAAATATTTTGAATATACAGATACAAAATGTCCTTCATTCGTATCCCATTTTTTGTTTAGTTTTGTCAGATGTTATTCCATTGTCATTTAAATATTGTAGGTGCGTGAATTCAGCAAAATATTCCAACATAGGCCAGTAGTCCATAATAGAAGTGGGTTATCCATAGGACTGGCAATGTCAGAAGTTGTTGACTTGAGCCTGTTACAGCTCAGCACGTTAATATGGCTTTACTTTTTATACTTCGTTTTTATACTTTCTGCTGGATGGTTAAGACCAAGATAAAGCAAGACCTATATAACAAGAAATGTAACTTTTTTATCTGACAAGGTCAGCCAAATCCCCTCAGAATTTATCCTGAAACCCTGTACCGCAGTTTGTAGATCCTTCGTGAGTGTCAGCCATGTGAATGAGTCATGGCTATTGCTTGACCAATTTTCTCTCTGTGAAAACCTGGGAGAATGATTTCTCTCCACGTGACTCTCCTTTGGTCACTGTACATCATCAATCACTTTTCTCTGTGGCCCCAAAATCTCCTTGATTAGAAAATTTTGGGCACAACTGAGATACATGTTGTTATACTACAGGTTCTCCTATGTCCTGAGTCCTCACTGACCCTGAAAGGCTAGGGCCAAAATGTTGACTGTCCTTGCAGCCCTTCTTTTTCTCTAATTTTTGGTCTGAAAACTTATGTTGTTAACCCTCCACAAGAGAAGTTCATTGTTATTACCATACATCCTAGGTTCTTAAGTTTAACCTCACTATCTGTCTGAATATCAAACATCTTAGATATAATATAGAACAGGTATTTTCCCTCAAGTATTTATATGTCAAACTTTAAGTCATTACAGGATAGGAAGAAAAGAAAATTAAAAACACAAAAAATAGGGATAAATAATTATATATTTTTACATAGAAATTTAAAAATCTAACCATATACATCATTGTAGCAGGACAGTCCTCTGACAGTTTTTCTTGTCTCTTTTTTCATTTATTACCCTTTAAAAAACATTTACTTAAGAGATAGTATGGCAGTAATTAGTATGACATGACCAGCAGCACATATTTAGAAGACCACAATGACAGGCATTCCAAGCATGAGCCTTATATTACACATTGCTGTCTTCAGGGCCATTGCTTAGTTCACAGGTCAGCACATATAGTTAGTCAGGGTGAGAATCATACCAATTAACTGCTAGTTTCAATAATCTCCGGAAGATTCTCAGGATCATTGCCTTATCCATCTTGTGCATATAAATGTATGCTGTTGTCACTATCATGTTTCCTAGCTTTTCTCCTTACTCTATCTTCGTTGTCTAATCCTTAATTTCTTATGTTCCTTTTAATGGTGTTATACCCTTCTATTTTTATTTCTTCTTTTGAGTTCATAAACTAGTAAGAATATGATATTTACACATGTGGGTCTGGTTTATTTCATTTATGAGTATATCTTCAAGAGATATCCACTTAAATGTAAAGGCTTCGAGTTTATCATTCTTTATAGCTGAGTAATACTCCATTGTATAAAAATACCGCAACTTTTTCCTGTCTCTTTTCTTTCATTTATTACCATTTTTTAAACAATCACTTACTTGACAATATGGCAATAATTGTTATGTCATGGCAAGCAGTACATATATAAAAGACCAGAATGACAAGCATTCCAACTCAGAATCATCTATTACATATTGCTTTATTTAGTGCCGTTGCTTAGTTCCCAGGTATCAGCTTATATAGTTAGTCAGGGTGAGAATCCTACCAATTAACTGTTAGTTTCAAAAACCTGCTGATGTTTCTCATAGTCATTGTCTCATGCATCTTGTGTATATAAATGTATGGCTTTGCACCTGTCATTTTTGCCAGCTTTTCTCCTTGCCCTCTCATCGTTGTCCAATTTTCAAGTTCTCACTTTCCTTTTAATTGTGTTATACCTTTCTATTTGTCTTTCTACGTTTAATTGCTTGTACTAGGGAGACCATATGATATTTACACATGTAGGTCTGCTTTATTTCACTATGGGTATATTTTCAAGTGGCATCCACTTAAATATAAAGGCTTCGAGTTTATCATTCTTTATAACTGAGTAATACTCCATTGTATAAAAATACCACATCTTTTTCATCAATTCCTCAGGTGATGGGCATCTTGGTCCTTTCCAAGATTTGACTATCAAAATTTGTGCAGTTATAAACATAAATACACATATATCAATATGATATGATATTTTCATTTCTTACAGGAAAATTCCCAGTAGGGGGATAGCTAGCTTGAGTGGGATTTCCAGTCCTAGTTTTTTAAGGAGTCTCCACACTGATTTCCATAATAGAATAGTTGCACCAATCTACATTCCCACCAGCAACGGAGAAGAGTTCTTTTTCCCCAAAGCCTCTCCAACATTTCTTGTTGATTAATTTGTTTATCACAGACATTCTTTGTGGGGTGAGATGGTATCTCAGTGTTGTTTTAATTTGCATTACCCGGAAGACCAGTGATGTTGAGCATTTTTTCATATATTTACTTTTTTCTGTAATTTCTTCCTCTGAGAACTGAGTGCTTATCTCAGATGCCTATTTCTGGATTGGATCTTTAAATTTTGGGGCTTTTTAGTTCTTTATAGATTCTAGAGAGCAGACCTTTGTATGAATGCTTATTAGTCAAGATTTTTTCTAAATTTGTAGGTTGTCTTTTCACTTTGTTGTAATTTCTTTTGACATGCAAAAACTTCTCAATAAGAGGAGGTCCTGGTTGTTAATTTTTCAAGTATTATCCATTTGATTTGATCTTTTTCATGAACTCTTTGCCTACCCCTATATCTTCAAGTGTTCTTCCTGTTTTTTCTTCCAGGAGATTTAGTGTTTCTGTTGTAGTGTTTAGATCTTTAACCCACTTTGACTTTAGCTTAGTGCATGGTGATAGACTTGGGTCAAGTTTTAATTTTCAGCATGAAGAGAGCCAGTTTTTCCAAAATTATTTGTTAAAGAGGCTATCTTTCTTCCAGTAAGTATGTTTGACCCCTTGTCAAAGATCAGGTCCCTGAGTGTGTTCATAGACACTTCTGCATCTTCTACTCTATTCCATTGATCTCAGGTCTATTTTATTGCCAGTACCATGCTGATTTCACCACAGTAGCTATGTAGTATACTTTCAAGTCAGGAATTGTAGTGCCTCTTGCCTTTTCTCTGTTGCCCAAGATTGTCTTTTCTATTCTAGGTCTTTTCTGGTTCCAGATAAATTTTAGGAATGATTTCTCTAGGACTAGGAGGTATGTGGGTGGCAGTTTTATGGGCATTGCATTAAATCTGTACAGCAATTTTGGGAGTATGGCCATCTTCACAATGTTGGTTCTTCTTATCCAAGAGCAGGGAATAACTTTCCATTTTCTGAAGTCATCTGCAATTTCTTTTTTCTGAGTACTGTAATTTTCCTTCAAAAGATCTTTGACTTCTTTAGTTAGATTAATTGCAAGGTATTTCATTTTCCTTGGTGCTGTTGTAAAAGGTATTGTTTCTCTAAATTCCTTTTCAGTGTGTTTATTATCTGTGTAGAGGAATGCTATTGACTTTTGGGTATTGACTTTGTATCCTGCTATGCTGCTGAATTTGTGTATCAATTCTAGTAGCTTCATAGTGGAGTTTTTTGGGTCTGCCAAGTAAAGTATCTTGTCATCTGCAAATAATGATAATTTAACTTCTTCTTTACCTATCCTTATTCCTTTTATTTCTCTCTTTGTCTAATGGCTATAGCTAATGAATCCAGAACTATAATGAATAGGAGCGGTGATAGAGGACATCTTTGTCTTGCTCCATATCTGATAGTAAAAGACTTCAGTTTTTCCCCATTTAGAATTATGTTTACTATTGGGTTGTCATAGATGGCTTTTATTAGATTGAAGTAGAGGCCATCTATTCCAATTTTGTGCAGGACTTTGAACATGAATGAGTAATGAACTTTGTCAAAAGTCTTTTCTGCATCAATTGAGATGATCATGTGATTTTTAGATTTGGCTCTATTGATATAGTGTATTATATTTATAGATTTGTGTATATTGAACCATCCTTGCAACCCTGGGATGAATCCTACCTGGTCATGGAGTTTGATGTTCTTGATGATTTGCTGTATTCTATTTGCTAGTATTTTATTGAGGATTTTGGCATCTATGTTCATGAGGGAGATTGGCCTGTAGTTCTCTTTTTTAATTGTGTGTTTCCCTGGTTTGGGTATCAGTATAATACTTGCCTCCAGGAATGATTTTAGGAGGACTGCTTCATTTTCAATTTCATTGAAGAGTTTGGGGAGTATTGGGATTATATATTCCATAAATTTCTTGTAGAATTCACCTGTGAATCCATCAGAGCCTGCACTTTTCTTTCTCTGTAGTCTTTTTATTACATTTAATATTTCATTGGTTATTACTTAGTTATTGAGAGTTGTTATATCTTCTTCATTCAGATGTTAATTTGTACCTTTCTAGAAATCTGTCCCATCCTTTTGTGTCTTCTGTTCTATGAGAGTAAAGGTTCTCAAGGTAGCTATTGACAATCTTCTGAATTTCTACTGGGCCTGTGGTAGTTACACCCTCTTCATTCCTTATTGTTTGTATTTAAATTTTTTCCTTCTTCTTTTTGATGAGGTTAGCTAGGGGCATATCAATTTTATTTAATCTTTCAAAGAAGCAGCTTTTTGATTTGTTAATTCTTTGAACTGTTTTTTGTGTGGGTTTTTGACTCAATTGAATTAATTTCTGCTCTAATCATTATAATTTCTTCCTGTCTTTGGGCTCTGGGTTTGGTTTGCTCGTCCTTTTCTAGATGTTGGAGGTGCAGCATTAGGGTGTTTATTTGTTCCCGATCTGTTTTCCCTAATGTGTGAGTTCCCTCTGAGAACTGCTTTCATCGCATCCCATAAGTTCTGAAATGTTGTGCTTGAATTTTCATTGAATTGTAGATATTGTTGAATTTCTTGTTTAATTTCATTTATGACCCATTGGTTGCTAAATAGGATGTTGTTTAATTTCCATGTATTTATGGGTTTTTTCTGTTTTCTTGTCTCGTTTATTTCCAGTTTCATTGTACTATTGTCAGATAATGTGCATGTGATAATTTCTGTTTTCTTACATATACTTAAGCATGACCTATGGACTAATATGTAGTCTATGATCCATGTGAAGCTGAAAAAAACTGTGTATTCATCTGTGGTTTGATGGAGCACTCTGTATATGTCCACTAAGTCCCTTTATTCCAAGCTCTAGTTCAGCTCTGCTACTTCCTTGCTAATTTTTTGTCTGCTTCATCTATCTTTTAGGGATAAGAGATAGCTATGTTCTCCTATTAAGATTGTGGCACTGGATATTAGATTTTTCATGTCCATTAAGATTTGTCTTTTATAGTTGAGTGTGCCCGTGTTTGGAGCATGCATATTTATGGGTGTTATCTCTTCCTCTTGAATTGTTCCCCTAACCAGTATATAGTGGCCTTCTTCATTTCATTTGATCATTCTTCGTTTGCAGTTGAGACTGTCTGAGAACAGAATTGCTATGCCTGCTTTTTCTGAGATGCTGTGGTGTGTAGTACTGTGTTCCGTCCTTTGACTTGCAGCCTATGAATTTCTTTATGAGTTAAATTTGTTACTTATATACAGCATATTGTTGGATTTTGTTTGCTAATCCACTGTGCCAGTCTCTTTCTTTTAATTGGTGAATTGATTCCATTTACATTGATGGTTATAATTGAGATACATTGACTTATGTTTTACATGTTATATACCTGCTGTTATTTACTCCTTCTTCTCCTGTGTTTAATTGTTTGCTCTATTCATTGGGTTCCTTCTGTCCTCATTCATGGAGTTCTGATCATTTTCATTGTTCTCTAGAACATCTTTATTAGCCTGTGTAGGCTTGGCTTCGTCATCATGAAATTCTTTAGTTGTTCTTTGTCATGGAAGTATTTCACTTCTCCATCAAACTTGAAAGAGAGTTTTGCAGGGTATAGTAGTCTAGGCTGGAATTTGTTTTCATAGAGGACTTGAAGTACTCTGCTCCATGTTCTTCTTGACTTCACGGTTTGTGAAGGGAAGTCTGCTGTTACTCTGATGGATTTCCCTTTAAATGTGTTCTGCTTCTTTTCTCTAGTGGCTTTCAATACATTGTTTTTGTTTTGGATTTCTTGGACCTTGAATGGTATATGTCTTGGTGTGTTTTTAATTGGGTTGATGTTCTTTGGAGTTCTGTATGCTTTGGTGACCTGAATGTCAGATTGTTTCCCCATATTTGGGAAGTTTTCTGCTATTAATTCTGCCCATATTCTTTTTATATCATTTGTATTGACTCCTTCTTTCTCACTGGTGCTTATTAGTCTCATGTTGTTCATCTTTCCATCTTCTTGCAGGTGATGAATTATTTTTTTTCTGCATCCTAGTGGTTTTTAAAAGATCTTTTCTTGCCTTTTCACTAGCTGTGACAGCGTCTTCAAGATCTGAATCTCTATTTTCACTTTCATTCAAATAGTTTTGTAAACTTGTGATTGAGATTTTAAGTTTCTCTATATCTCTTTGACTCTGCTTCATGCCATCTATTTCTTTCCTATATTGCTCATTCTAGGATTCCATTGTTTTTCTCATCTCCTCTATTTTTATCAGTGTCTTCTTGAGAAGCAGTTATTAATTCTTTTAATTCAGAAATTATTTGTGATCTGATTTCCTCTATATATTTCTATATTTGATTCTTTATTTCATACTCTATTAATACAGAGATTTCTTTTTTATTTCAGAGGTTATTTCTGATCTGATTTCCTCTGTACCTTTCTGCTGTTGTTTCTTTATTTCAGACACTATTATTTCACACCTTTCAACGATGTGATTCCCAATTTCTGTTGTGCTATTGTCTTCTGCACTTGTTCTTGGTGGACTATGGGCCTGCAATTGCATTTTGCTCCTTTTATTTGTCATTTTGTATAGAACTATCCTCTGACCATCACTTTAGAGCTTTGGTACAGTTATAACCTTAGCACCTACTGAAATCCTGGTGCATATCCATGAAGTTTGAATTCACCAATTGTCCTTGGATTTGGCTGGCAGCTCTTCTCAGCTTCTTCTTCCTGCTGCAGAACTGAGCTTGGACTGGGTCTGGAGGGGTGGAGAGGTTCAGAGAACATGGCGGAAGGTCTCAGTCATAAGCCAGGCCTGAGCTGGGTCCAGAGGGTTGGAGGTATCCAGGAGCAAGAAGGAAGTTCTCATGTGCCGGGCCTGGGCTGTATCTGGAGGGGTCCAGTGGACTCAGTGGAGCACAGAAGCTCTTCCACACACTCTCTGGGCCAGGCCTTGGGCTGAGTCTGGAGGGTTCCTGAGAGTGTGGCAGAAGTTCTATCTCAGAAGCTGGGCCTAGGCTGTATCTCAGAAGTAGGCATGGCTGGGTGCTGAGAGTGCAGCGGAAGTTTTCACTCCTGCACCCTGCCTGGACTGTGTCCAGAGGGATCCAGTGGGTGCAGGGGAGCGCTGAAGTGCTCCCATACTCTTGCCAGGCCTGGGCTTGTGCTGGGTGTTGTTTTTTTAACCAATTGTACAGGTTTATAGTTGATAACCTAAACAACTAATTTCAAGATAACATCATGCAATATGTCAACCATTGTTGAATTCCTATTACTTTGTCTAATGAAAATGTATTTTTAATTTTATTGAGAAACAAATAACAATGAGACAGTTTCAAACTGATTATTAGGACAGTTTCAATAATTAATACATTGCATATTGTTGTCTTTGTAGTGGTTATTCATACTACATGAGGCAGACATGATGTCCTGTTCAAAAACTATTACTACAAATCTTTCTTCTCATTGAATTAAGAGAAAGTAGCTTTATATCTATATTAACTATTTTGTATGTACAGATACCAGATGGTCCTTTACTTGTATCCCCATTTTTTGTTTAGTTTTGTCAGAGATGGGTATTCCATTAAAAAATGTTTGAAAGACACAATAAATGTCATAAGGAAAGTCAAAATTCAATTAGTAAACAGAGAAAAATCTTTGCAACACAACATCACAAATGAATAATATCTCTATATAGATGGAAATATTAAAATAAAGCTCCAAATAACCAGAAAACAAAAAAATGGATAAAACACAGAAAAAAAATTCTCAAAAATACAATATCTGTCCATACAGGGAAATATTTCAAACTCACTGATAGTTTGAAAAAACTTAAGCAAATAAACATTTATACGTAATATTTACTTATAAATTTAGTACAAATTGTACACACATGATAAATTACTTTGCTGTTAGTTATAGGGAATGAAATAATATAAATACGTTTTTGGTATGAATGCTAACTAGTGGTACTATTTAGAGGAAAATTTGGCATTTCCTAATAAAACCATATATGATCTTAAATTAGACTCATAAAATTGTCCTCAAATATTATTTGAAGTATTGATTGTATACCTCCAACAATGTGAACATATGCATGCACAAGTTTATCCATTGCACACTTGTTTGCAGTGAAAGACAATCTACATGCTTATATATAAAGATGTCAGGTAAGTAAAGTGTGGTACATCTACGTGGTGACATACTGTACAATTCTAGAAATGATGAAGCAATCTCTCTGAACTATGTGGAATGAATTACAGCATACAGCATTAAGTGAGGCAAAAAGGGTATCTAAATATGTCCTATTATTTATCTAAAAAGAAAGGGTATGAAACAAAACGCAAAGTTCATTTCTGTTCATTTCTACAAAGTGGAACCCAGAAAAGAAGAAAGACCCAGTGCACCCGAACACGCTGCTTGTGTGTGAGATGAATCAAGTACAGCTGACTTATAGGCTCACAGAGAACAAATATGGTGCATCTCTGTGCCTCCTGTCTAGGATGGGGACACTGTCATCTTGGTTTTTGTACTTTTCCTGAGCTGTAGCATATGTATGAGATGGATAGAATGGGAATGGATGAAGCAGGTTTGGGAAAAAGTGGTGTGGAAAGGAAGTTGAAAGAGTTGGAAGGGAATGATACTTCTCTGTGTATACCCTCTAAATTGGAGCATTTGAACCCAACTAACTCATCATTATTGTTTAGATATTTATGCTTTAAATAATTCATTTTGAATTGCATTCATTTTGTTGACTTTTACCTCACTGAAAAGACTGATTTTTAACTCTTATCATTATAGTGTCCCAAATAAAATGAGAACATCATCCCTTTATCTAATTGAATATTATCCAGACTGCCATATAGCTCTGTCATTACCCCAGTTCTTTCTTACTGTCAGCCATATGTGATATTCCCAGTTCCTGTGGTTTCTGTATTTCCATCATACATAATATCCAGCTTATATACTGCCTCCTTGTTAAATCAGATTTTATTTTTCTTCTGTTTGTTCATCTGTTTCCTAGCTTCTGAAATTTGTCCTCTATTCTGTGCTTACTCTTCATGTGAATTCTCCATTTCTCCTGCTCTTCACTCATAACTTTAGTAGAGCTTTAGATGGAGCACAGATAAAGTTTAAATGTTTACATCTTTATTCACAGGCAGTGAGAGTACATTACCTTGTTGCCCAATGGGAGGAATTGTAAGCTAAAACAATTCCACTGGTTCCTGAGACCAGTGTTACAATTCTGAGACAGTGGAACTTGCTGCTTCAGAGCATGGGCTCCCCAAATTTACAACCAGCTAAACTCCATGAGTAGAGTAGCTCTGAATCAAAGTGCTAATCAAAATCAAAATGCTGATAATAATAGTGTTTACCTACCTAGCTTCTTTTGAGGGCTAAATGATATACTCATTCAGTTAAAAACACTCTAAACAGTGCTTACCACAAAACAATCATTCACAAAGTATTACATTTTGATAATTACCTGAACAAGAAATTCAGAAAACATATTTATTTATAATGCATTAAAAAAACAGGGAATGTGTTTAACCATAGAGGTAAATTTTTTATACTAAGTCTATGAAATATTGATAAAAGAAGATGAAGACACAAGTAAATGGAAAGAAGGCCCACATCCTTAATTGGCAGTATTTAATCTTGATAAATGTCTATACTACCCATATCACATACAGATTTAAATGTAAGCAAAATTCCAATGACAGATTTAATGAAAAGACAAAAAAAAATCTAATTTCTTTTTTAAAAAAAATGTATTTGGTACAGGGTCTCACTATGCAGCTTGGATTTGTAGTCTTCTTGTTTGTAGCCTCCCCAGCATTGGAATTAAAGGCATGCACCACTACTCCTGGTCTCACTGACTTGCTCAGCATGCCTGGGGCAAGGCCAGGGTGGCATATGTTGGAGGGATCTAACCCAGGACCTTGTGCTTGCCTTGGCAGGCACTTAGCCCACTGAGTTATCTCTGCAGTTCAAAAATCCTAAAATTTTTATAGAACCATAATAAGTAAATAGCCAGAGCAATACCAATAAAGAAAAAACTAATATGGTGGTATTAAGCTTACTGATTTAAAATACTAATATAAATCTATGATAATCAACAGTGTGGCACTGAATAAACACAGACACACATACCGATGGAATCAAATGGACAGTCCAGAAAGGAATCCATACATAAAGATGCCAATCTTTGACAAGTGCACCAAGTAGTCTTAATGGGACATGTAAAGTTTTTAAGTAAATGGTGATTAAATAAACTTGATCCTCATACACATAAAATGAAATTAGAATGTACTTTATACTGTCACAAATACCAGCTTATTTTTTAGAACATGAAGAAAAGCGCCAAATCCTTTAGCATGACAATGATTTCTTTAATTTCATACCAAAACCTCAAGCCAAAATAAACCAATAAAAAGATCTATAACAAACTAAATATTTTCTATACAATAAAATGAGATAGTCCACAAAATTAAGAGACAGTATAAAGACTGCAAAACAAAATTATAAATCAGATATCCAATAAGATGTAAATATCCACTACTTTATTATGAAAACTTACAACTCAAAGGAAAAAATTCAATTTTAAAATGAACAAAATCAACAAACATTTTTCCAGGGAAAACATAAAAATTGCCTATATATATATATATGAAAAGGTGCTCAAAAATCACTAATTACAAGGAAAATTAGCATTAAAATCATAATGACATAACATGCCATACCAGTAATGATAACTCTTATCAAAAGACAAAACAAAGCAACTGTTGGAAAGGGTGTGGAGAAAATGGATCACTAACATATTGTTGGTGGGAATGTAAATTCATGTAGCCAATATGGGAAAAAGCGTGGAGGTTCCTAAAATAAATTAAAAAATAGAACTACCATATGATCCAGCTACCACTCTTCTGGGTATATAACTAGCAAAGCTGAAATAACCTCCCATCAAGATCTGCATTTTTGTGTCCACTGCGGCATTATTTCTGACATCCAAGATATAAAAACCACCCAAATATCATATCTTTAATGGATAGATAAAGAAAGTGTGGTACACATTTCACATGTATATACAGAGAGAACAATGAAATATTGCTCAGCTTTTAGAAAAGGAGACCTTACTATTGGACACACATGAATATATTAGAAGACACTATACTAAGTTCATGATTTTGTAAATGCTAAATAAGCTAGGTGCTGTGGTGCATGCCAGCAATTCTACCACTCTGGTAGATTGAGGTGGGAGGATTGAAAATTAGAGCCCAGAAGGGACAATTTCATCCTTAGTAAGACTATCTCAAATAACAAATCATGGTTCTGCACCATAATTCTGGGTATACACCATTCATAGTCAGCTCCAAGATGTTGTCAAGATCAGTCAAAGTGTAGGCACATAAGGTGATGGAGTTACCATTTACCAGAATACACCCTAAGCAGGAGAACAAGCAGGAACAATACAGAAAATTGAAAAGCTAGAGATTAGGCACTCTCCTAGGATAGGTCTGTGTGTGGCACTGTTCACAGCATGGAGGAGCAATCAGTTTCCCATCAGGAATAAAGCCCAGAATCTGTGATGATAATAACAACAATACACAAAGGCACCTTCAAATGTCTAGTAAGATCTGAATTGAGTCAGGAGAATTAACCATTTGAAATAATAAACTTTCAGGGAAAGAAGGCAAGGGCAGTGGTCACAGCCAGGTACTCATGTCAGATGCCACTGTGCTGTCCTGTAGCCCTGGTGGAACTGCATAATTTCCCCACAAGGACACTACCCAGAATTCACAATGCCAACACATTTCTGAGCTATGAGCTCAGAGCCCAGTTAAAATCCAGTCAGATATTTAACTATGCTACAAAACACAAAAAAAGAAGAAGAAGAAGAAGAAGAAGAAGAAGAAGAAGAAGAAGAAGAAGAAGAAGAAGAAGAAAAGAAGAAGAAGAAGAAGAAGAAGAAGAAGAAGAAGAAGAAGAAGAAGAAGAAGAAGAAGAAGAAGAACAACAACAACAACAACAACAACAACAACAACAACAGAACAAGAAGAACAAGGAAGAAAGAAGAAGAAGAAGAA
>NW_004524629.1:11487759-11488333 GCF_000260255.1 Octodon degus
CAGAGAAGAAATAATGACAACACTCCTCAAACTCTTCCATGAAGTTGAAAGGGAGGAAGAAACACTACCATACTCAGTCTTGAAGTTACCATTATCGTGATGTGAAAACTAAATAAAGACTCAGCCAAAAAAGAAGACTATAGGCTAATATTCTTAACAGATGCAAAAATCCTTAACAAAAATTCTGGACAGAATTCAACAAACCATTCATGAGATTACAGATCATGGTTAAGTAAGCTTTACCCCAAGCATGCACGAATGATCTGTCACATGTCAGTCAATTATAATATGGTGGCACTCAGGTACTTGTCATTCATTGGCTCTAGGAGATGCAATGAGCAACAAAGAGAGCGTAGTGGCTGGAAAAGGTAGTAAGTCAAAAGACAATCAATTTTGACAAGCAATTGCTTCTGCTTGGAGCACCAAATGAAAAGCACCAGGACATTTTTGCATCAAAATATAATGAGTAGCAAATTAGAAGAGTTTGAAAGCATCAAGGGCTAAGGTATGACTGTACATCAGGAAATGGCTTTAAAGAATTGTTTTAAGTCACATCATTGTCTCAATACATGAA
>NW_004524629.1:11488778-11489998 GCF_000260255.1 Octodon degus
ATATAACCTCTTGCATAGAAGACCCAAAAGCTTAACTGATGACTCTTAGACTTAATAAACATATTGACAGAATATAAAACCAACACAAAAAATAAATACCATTCCTGTATACCCTTAATAAGCCCAGCATAAGAAATCAGAAAAACAGGTCTAAAAATGATAGGTTCTGAAAAATTAAATATCTAGGAATCAACCAAACCATGGAGGTAAATTCCCTCTATAATGAAAACTATAGTATTTTGAAGAAAGAGATGAAGATGAAATTAGAAAGTGGAAAGACATCTCTTTTCCTGAATAGACAGAATAAGTATTGCCAAACTGCTGTATTACAAAAATGATATATAGATATAATTTAAATCCTATCAAAATACCAACAACATTCTCACAAAACTAGAAAAAACAATAGAAAGATTACAGTAAGTCTTCATCTCATGAATGAGCTTCATTTGGGGAAAACATTAGTCAGATTCAATTCTAAGTCTAACCAAGAGAGTCTTACATGTATACGGACCCAAGAAGAAACACAGACTACCAAAACAATCATGAGCAAATAAACCAAAACAGTAGGCATCTTAATCCCAGATTTCAAACTATATTATGAAACTATAGTAACGATAATAGCCTGTTATGCCACAAAAACAGAGAAAAATATTTCTTTTTTCTTTTTTTGGCAGAAGCGGGGATTGAGCACAGACCCTTGTGCTTGCCAAGGAATCACTTATTCTACTGAGCCATCTCCCCAGCCCCAGAAAAAAAAAAATTTCTAATGAAATAGAAAAAAGACACAGAACAACCTCATGAACATTCTTCATCTGATCTTAGACAAAGAAGCTGAAATGCATTTAAAAAAAAAAGGATACCCTCTTTAAAAATACTGATAGGAATACTAGTTATCCTCATGCAGAAGAGTGAAGCTAGACCCATTTCTTCAATCTAATAAAATCAAAGCAAAATGGATCAAAGGCCTACATACAAAAGCAGAAACACTAAAACTGCTGGAGGATTTCTAGACACAGACAAAAATTTCCTGAACAGAAATCAAGTAGCACAACAAATAATACCAAAATTCAACAGATGGGATTATATCAAATTAATTTTTTTTTGGTAAGGAACAAAAAAGGAACAGAGGGAAGAGACAACCTACAGAATGGAAAATGTTTGCTAGCTACACTTCAGACAGAATAATTTCCAGAATATAGGGGACCACCCGCTCACCCCCC
>NW_004524629.1:11490098-11496153 GCF_000260255.1 Octodon degus
AAGAAAGAAAGAAAGAAAGAAAGAAAGAAAGAAAGAAAGAAAGAAAGAAAGAAAGACATTTAGGAGAAGAAGCTGGTGAGGCAGGTATCACTGAGCACGTTTCCCAGACATGCTTATCCACATTACAAGTAGAGATATGTGATTTGTGCCCCTCTCTCTCTCTTGGCACTGATAGATACAAGATCTAAAGAAAAATGCAGAACCTAAGGCAATTAGGGACCATCGATGGAAGAAACAGGCTGCACTGAGGAGGCTCCATCCTGATTCCAGAAGACGCTGACAATAGAGAGGTCTGACAAAGCTGAGAAAAGGGAGCTGGGACTTCCAATGACATGCGAGGACAGATGAGAAGTGTTCTGAAATGTCAAGGCTGGTGGAGACACCTGAGGTCAGAACTCATTGAGGCAGCAGCATAAATGTCCCACCAAGATCCCTGAGAAGCAGCTCTGGAGTACAGATGGTGGGACTGGAACTGGGGAGAGATTTGTCCTGCCTTCCAAATCTGTCTACAGATAGCATAGGAGACTTACGCAGCAATCTGTGTGCATCCTTGGATTCCTTTACCGTAGAAGTGTGAATACAGACTATAAATGCATCTACAACTCTGTGTTAGAATGGATTAATATTGTAACACCTACAGGGATTCGGGCTGGCCTATTGAGTTCTCCCTCACCAAATATTACTTCTTGAGTCTTCCAAGAAGTTCTTCCACTGGAAATATGCAGTTAATTTAGTCAAACTTTCTTAAAACCTCCTTCCTTTTACTTTTGTATTTCTCTTCTCTTCTTCTCCTAGCCCTCACACCTAACCTTTCATATCTTCCTTTGTTTCTGTCTGGGTACGACATACTATACTTATTATCATCAAATCCTAATTTCTCATTTTTTATTTTTATCTCATTTCATTTTTTTCCCTTGTCCCTTTTATGTTTCTTGATTATCAGTTTATTCTGATAAACTGAAACTTGCAAACTTTTGAAGCAAATTTTCACAACTTTTCAGAAGTACTTAAAACTTTTTAAAACATTTTAAATCAAGTATTGAGAGATGATTGGTTCTTTGGGTGTTGTTATTACAGGTACTTGATCTCTCATAACAAAGTAGTGAGAAGAACTGAGTAGGTGTAGTAGGCACCTACAGACTGAATGATACCTAAAGCCCAGGACATATCACAGGAAGAGACTTACTAATGACACTATGGTGGCAAAGCTTTTTAGCTAAACTGATATATAATGTTAAACACAAGACATAGTATTCTTGAGAAGGCAAGAGGAAAAGATACCTCCAAAAATATATAACTTCCCAAAAGCTGATCTCACAGCCTAAAATTAGAGGAATTTCCAAAGAACACAAAAAGAAAATACTAAAATAATTGAATAAAAAATAATGATGCAAATGGCAGATGAATGAAATAATTAATAAAATGATCCATGAGCTTAAAGATGGAAGGTGCTAAATTATTTCATTAATAAAAAGATCCATGAGCTGAAGAAAGGTACAAATAAGGAATAATTTATGAAACAGAATGCTGAATATGAATGACCACATGAGAAGAGAATTAGAGATTATAAAAAGGCATGAATCAGAAATTGTGGAAATGACAAACCCAACTGAATGTTTTGGCAGTAGGCATGATGAGACAGGAGACTGTCTATCAGAACCTGATAAGACGGTTGATGATGTAGACATTTTACTCAATGATACAAAATGAAGCAGATGATCTAAGAGTTCCTTGATGGCTTTAAAAATACTAAAAATAAAACCTAAGGTTTAGAGGGTAAAGGTTAGTGAGGTAAGTTAAGAGTATAAAAATATTTTCATTTAAAGCACTGGAGAAAAATATTCATCTATAAAGACACCGAGGTAGATGAGGCCTTTGCACCACAAACAGACATGACTGAGATCTTCTCCAACACACATCATAGTTAAAATCCCAGAAATTCTAAAGCGGTTAGCACCAGGTAATACTTAAAAGCAACTTATCAAAATAATGGATTTATGAACAGAAACTTGAAAAGGAATATTTGAAAACCTAAATAATAATTGCCCATCCAGATTACTGTGTCCTGAAAGCTCATCCTTCAAACTGGTAGGTAAAGAAATATTTCAACAAAGAAAAAAAAATCTAAAGAAATTTATGTTAACCAAACCAACTCTGAATAAAATACACAGGGACATTTTGAGCAAAGACAGTGAAACCCACAAGAACAAAGGAAAGAATAAATAAATTGGGAAGTTTTTAAAAAGCAGAAAAAAAATTGGGACAATAATGTAATGAAAGAAATCAAATATACACTCTGTGTAATGATCTTATCTTTCCAATCAAAAGATATAGACTGGAGATTGGATAAAAATAAAAGTCTAACTATATGTTCCTTGTAAGATATATACCTTATCCATAAAAAAATAAATTGCAAATGATATAGGAAATGGCATACCATCCAGTCAGAGCCTAAAGGCAAGCAAAAGTAGCTAATTTCTGATAAAGATGCATTTAAATGACAAAGAGTTAGAAGACACAAAGGTCACTACATAATTAATAAAGAAAGTAATCCACCAAGAAGAGATAAAATTGCACATAATACTAACAAATATTAGCCGAGTCCAGCTACCCTGTGCCAGGGGCACCTGCCATCACAGCCCAGGTGAAGAGTGGTTGAGACCCACTTCCACCCCCTTCAGATACCCCCCAGCACTCCACAGCACCTCCCCCATCCCACCCAAAGAGTAGAAATTTCTGGAACGTTCTGGGGACCAGATCCAGTACTAGCTCAGGCCTAGGGAGTGTGTAGGAGAGCTGCCTCTCCTCCCTACTCCTCCTTGTCCCCTCTACACTCAACTCAGGCCTGGCATACAGGCCTGAGGTGAAACCCTGCAGCTGCATTCCCTGCAGAGAGTGTAGGGCACAGAACGACCCAGCTAGTCCAGGAGCAGAACATCTTGCCAGAAGGACACAACAAGTTCACCCCCAAGGGCAGCAGCAGGAAGGAGCTGAGCACAGCAGCCAGACCCAAGCCAGGTGCAGCTGGATAAATCCAAATCTGCACCTGAACTTCAGTAGCTTCTAAGGTTATAACTGCACCAAAGATCTACAACAAAGGCCAGAAGACAGTGCTACACAAAATGATGACGCGAAGGAGCAAAATGGAATCTCAGAACCCAAGCCCACAAATAACAAATGCAGAGGACACTAACACAGAACAAATTGCGAATCACACAGCTGAAAGCAATGAACCAACAGCTTCTGAAATAAAGAAACAGCTGCAGAAAGGTATAGAGGAACTCAGATTGGAAATGAAAAAAGAAATCCCTCAATTAATAACATCTGCAGTAAAGAATCAAATGCAGAAACATATGGAGGAAACCCAATGCCCACCCAGAACAACTGCAGAGGACACTAGCTCAGCTCAAATGTATGAATTAATACATTGATAATAAATGAGCAACAACAGAAAGTCAGAGAGGAGCTCAGAGTGAAATTCTTTTCTACAAGCTCAGCTCAAATGTATGAATTAATAGCATTGATATTAAATAAGCAACAGCAAAAAGTTATAGATGAACTCAGAGTGGAATTTTCTGAAATAAGAAACGAATTCTCGGAACTCATAGCATCTGAAGTAAAGAATCAACTACAGAAATATAGGGAGGAAACCCAATCTGAAAAAACACTGCAGTGAATGAATTAATAATTTTACTAGATAAGACATTGATAAAAAATAGAGGAGATTAGAAAAAAAGAAGGATTCCTTGAATGAGAAATACAGGAAAGAAATAGATAACATGAAACAGAGTCAAAGACATATTGAGGAATCTAAAATCTCAATCACAAGCTTGCAAAACAGTTTAAGTAAAAGTGAAGACAAAGTTTCAGAGCGTGAAGACGCTGGTGCAGCTAGTGAAAAGGTAAGAAAGGATCTCTCAAAAAAAAAAAAAATAGAATGCAGGAAAAAATAATCCATCACCTGCAAGATGATGCAAGGATGAACAATGTGAGACTAACAGGCATCATGAGAAAGAAGGAGTCAAAACAAATAACATTAAAAAAATATGGACAGAAGTAAAAGCAGAAAACTTCCCAAATATGATGAAACAATCTGACATTCAGGTAACCAAAGCATACAGAATACCAAGTAACCTCAACCCAATTAAAAACACACCGAGACATATAATAGCCAAGATCCCAGAAAATCAGCACAAGAATAATGTACTGAAAGCCGCTAGAGAAAAGAAGCAAATCACATTCAAAGGAAAACCTATCAGAATTATGGCCAACTTCTCTTCACAAACCATGAAGACAAGAAGAGCATGGAGCAGAGTACTTCAAGTCCTCTATGAAAACAAATTCCAACCCAGACTACTATACCCTGAAAAACTCTTTCAAGTTTAATGGAGAAGGGAAATACTCCCATGACAAAGAAAAACTAAAGAATTTCATGATGACAAAGCCAAATACACAGGCTACTGAATGATATTCTAGAGAGGGACCAAAATGATCAAAATTCCACGAATGAGATCAGAAGCAACCAACTAAATAGGGCAAGCAATTAAACACAGGAGAAAAACGAGAAAACAATAACAGGTAAATAACATGGCAATTGTAAGTACATACATTTCAATTATAAACATCAATATAAATGGATTCAATTCACCAATTAAGAGAAATAGACTGGCACATTGGATTAGAAAACAAAATGCAAAAATATGCTGTACACAAGAAACAGATTTAATGCATAAAGACATTCATAGGCTGAAAGTCAAAGGATGAAATACAATACTACAAGCTCCAGACCTCAGAAAAAAGCAGGGATACCAATCCTATTCTCAGACAGTCTCAACTTCAAACCAAGAATGATCAAGTGAAATAAAGAAGGACACTATATACTGGTTAAGGGAAAAATTCAAGAGGAAGAGGTAACGCTCATACATATATATGCACCAAACACGGGAGCACCAAACTATATAAAGCAAATCTTAATGGACATGAAATATCTAATATCCAGTAACACAATCTTAACAGGAGACCTTAACACCCCTTTATCCTGAAAAGATAGGTCAACCAGACAAAAAATTAGTAATGAAATAAGAGAAAAGAACCAGAGCTTGAAACAAACGGACTTGGTGGACATATATAGAGTGTTCCACAAAAACACAAATGAATACACAATTTTCTCAGCTGCGTATGAGTCATTTTCCAAAATAGACAACATACTGTTCCATAGGTCATGCTTAAGTATATGTAAGAAAACAGAAATTATCCCATGTACATTATCTAACCACAGTGCAATGAAACTGAAAATAAATGACAAAATAAGCCAGAAAAAACCCTAAACACATGGAAATTAAATGACACCCTACTCAGCAACCAATGGGTCACAGATGAAATTAAACAACAAATTCAACAATATCTACAATTCAATGAAAATTCAAGCCCAACTTATCGGAATTTATGGGATACGATGAAAGCAATTCTCAGAGGGAAATTCATAGCTGTGAACTCACACATTAGAAAAACAGAATGGGTCAAATAAATGCCCTAATGCTGCACATTCAACAACAATAAAAGGAAGAGCAAAGCAAACCCAGAGCCAAAGAACGAGAAGAAATCATAAACATTAGAGCAGAAATTAATTCAATTGAGATGACAAAAACAATTGAAAGAATTTAAAAAGCTGGTTCTTTGAAAGATTAAAAAAGATCGATAAGTCCCAAGCTAAGCTCATTAAAATGAGGAAAGAAAAAATTCAAATACAAGCAATAAGGAATGAAAAGTGTGTAATTACCACAGAACCAGTCGAGATTCAGAAGATTGCCAATAACTACTTTGAAAATCTTCACTCTCACAGAATAGAAGACAGAGAAGGAATGGACAGATTCCTAGAATGGTACAAATTACCACAACTGAATCGACAAGATATAACCACTCTCAATAGTCCAATGACAGTCAATGAAATATGAGACGTAATTAAAAACCTACTGGCAAAGAAAAACCCAGGTCTGGATGGATTCACAGCTGAAATCTACAAGACATTTACAGAGGATGTAGTCCCTATACTCCT
>NW_004524629.1:11503518-11516622 GCF_000260255.1 Octodon degus
GTTCTTGTGAGTCCATCTGCTCCAGTCAGGACGACTTTCATCAGAAATACAAAAAGAACAATTTCTGGCAAGAATTTTGGAAAAAGGAAACACTTCTACATTGCTGGTGGGAATGTAAACTAGTATAACCATTATGTAATTTCCTCAAAAAACTAAAACTTAAGCTTTCATATGACACAGTTATATCTTTTCTGGGTATATTCCAAAAGTAGTTAAAGTAATTTTGCTCAGGGATACAAAGGTAGCCATGTTTATATCAACACAATTCAATAGAGCTAAACTGTGGAACCAGTCTAGATGGTCAACTTATGGGTGAATAGAAATGAAAATATGATATATAAATAACTAAATTTTATTCGCCCATAAAGGAATATGAATTAGCATCACTTGTAGGAATAAATCATTGGAACCTGAAACCATAATGTCACATGAAATAAATGAGACACAGAGGGTTCAATACTACATGGTTTTTCTTATATGAGAAACTCAAATTTTAAATAAATTAAAGGCTAAAATGAAAGGAAAAATGGTTGAATATAGATAGGCTAGACATTTTAGTGACTGGATGGGGATCAGAGAAAGAATAGGGGACCAAAATGATCAAATTATGAGATATATAGGCCAATTTTTAAAAATGAATATTATGACTTGTAAGGATAAGGCCTTATGAATAAATAAGAAACAAAACACAGAAAAAAATAGAAGGAAGGAAGGAAGGAAGGAAGGAAGGAAGGAAGGAAGGAAGGAAGGAAGGAAGGAAAAAAGCAAGCAAGCAAAGCAAAGCTAGGCAGAAAGCCCTGTTTTCAAGCCTCAGTGCCTCAAAATAAATATACAAAAACAGCGGTACTTCATTTCATGAACTTTTGAACTTAATTATTTCTGTGTTTGATTCATGTGGCCAAATGAATTAGATAAGAGCCAAATCAAATTTTTAAACTCGATGTTAGCCTTATGGAGAAATTTGATTCGTTTCTCATCTAATTTGGTTTGTGACTAGAATGATGAAAAGAACTGAATATATGGTTGTTTTGTTATGTTGTGTTCTGTTCTGTTTTGTTTTGTTTTGTTTTTGTGGTACCAGGAGTATCAACTCAGGACCCTGCACTTGCCGGGCAAGAGCTTATTCTACTGAGCTATCTCCTCAGCCCCAAGAATTAAATTTATGATACAAAACACCTCTAATAAAAATATGGTAGCTCAATTGCACAGAGATTGTGAAGCAAAAATCACTAGCAGAGGGATGGATCAAGGAGTGAGAGGAAGTAATTTAAAGAACACAAAATAACAATTACAAGTCCAAACACATAATCTCAGCATGAGGGAGGCTGACACAGGAGGATCACTGGGAGTCCCAGCTGCATAGCAAGACCCTGTACCAAGTAAATAAATAAATAAATAATAAAAAATTAATGAATGTGTTAGGTGAACATGTTTAGAACCCTAATGTAAAATATGAAAGCTAGATTTATTTTTTGTTGCATTATTGACTCTCATTAAACAATATTTAAGCTGTGCTTTTAATTAAACATAATTTAATTATGAGATGATAGAAATGCTAATCTGCTTTGTTGTAGTAACCATTTTAGCATCTATAAGTTTTACATATATCATGCTGTGATTCTCCAATACATACATAAAACTTATTTCAAAATGCAAACTAGTTTTTTATTATGCTTACTATAAAAACCGAACAACGGAAGTTACATTGTCCTCAGCCACTTGTATACAGGAACTTAAGATCCTGTCGTGCGGATCACTGTCATTTGTACTGTGAAGTCTTGGACACTCAAGGCTAGTTCGCCTGTTTCAGTTTGGTTCCTCACTTTCTGCTAGTAATGCTGACAGCTTCAGTGTCTGCAATAGTGAAAAGTTATGTAGTCGATTTTCCTTTCATTTAGTTAATTTGCTTCCGATCAATTCACAGTGTATTTATTGACTATGCTAAGTACTGAGTTCAGTGGAGTAGAAGATAGATTTATAAGAGTGAGGGCCTTCTAACAGAATAAATGAAATGATATCCAAACCAATGAAAAACTATGATTCATATGATTTAAATTAACAGCTCATGGATAAAAATAGAGATGGTTATAGGCAATATAGAAATGTTGAAATTTAATTCAAAAAATGAGTCATAGCACTTCAATCATAATCTTTCCTGAATCATTTGAATAATTCACTCAGTGCCAGAGATAGATTTGTCATGAAATGTATGTATTTTAGAAAAGACTCACTTGCATGGGGTTCTTATAAGACCCCAGGAAGTGTTCCAAAAAATATGTTCACATGGTCACCCATACATGTAAATTTTGATTTTAAAAAGATAGTTTAGTCCTAATCAGTGAAAAAACTTTGTTTAAACTCTTACTTTCTTTTTATTATACTTTTTGGTAGCACTGGAGGAACTGGGCATTTTGAAGCTCTTAAAAAAGAGAATTTCAATGAAGGGCACATCTCATTTGGGTTCAAGGGGATGCCTACTGTCTGGGCCCCGATAAGATCGTGTAAGAACACTGTCAGGCACCTGCTGCGGAGCAATGGATTTCAGCATGCAGTACCTCTTGGTGTGTGAATTCACCTTGTGCTGTGGCAGAGTATCAGAGATGCTGTTACACAAACGCTCCCTACAGCTCTACGTGCCAGTAGTCAAGACAGCAGAAAAGAAGTAAAGTTTAAAATGTGCATAGCCAGGAGGCAGGCTCAGGGAATTTTCTTCCTGTCACCAGTAGTGTAAAATTAGACAGTACATTGAATTCTTCTAAAGCCAATCCAATCAAAGGTATTTCCTTTCAGGAATATGTTCAATAATGCACCATTTACAATTATAAACATGTAACACATTTTTACAATGGAAATTTTGCAGAAAATTGAATTCCCAATACATTTTCGTCAAGGGCACAGACTTATAACAGCACTACCCAGAGCCAGGACATTAGAATGTGAAGTTGTTTTTAGCATGCATCCCAAAGCACCAGATTGTATCTTTGCAGATCTGCTGTCTCTAGTCCTGATGCTGTCCGGAATGTCCACACAAATCAGTGAGCAAAATTGCTTCTAAAGCTACAAACTGCCTAAAGAACTAAACGCTCCAATGACAAAGATCTTTGTACTATTGATTAGGAACGCAATGTATGCAATTAAGAGTAATCTGATTACACAAGTATGTAGCTCAGTGCAGTGCAGTCACGATTTGCAAATACATTTGATTTGCTTTTATGTGTGGCTTCATTTCAGATTAATTTTTTTTCTTTTATATTTATTGATTATGCCAAAAGTCAAAGTCATGCAGAAATGTGTGAAGTAGTAGCACAGTTATGCTCTGTTATCATCATTGAATTACATGATGCTTGTGCTACATCATTAATTTCATGGTTACTTTTTCTAATATTTATTATCAGAAATACATCTTTTTAAATTTCTTGTTTTAAACAGAATTAAAAAACTTAAAAACTTTTTTAAAAATACAGAATTTCAGAGGCTAGGGAGACAATTCAACAGACTAAAGTGCCTGCCTAGGCAAGTGCAGGGACCAAGGTTCAATCCCTGGCACCACATGCTGTGCCAATCCTACACCCAGGGAAGGCTGGGCCTGCCAGATAATCCTAGCAATATCATGCCAGATAATCCTAGCAATATGGAGGCTGAAAGCAGAAGGATCACCACGAGTCCAAGCTGTGTAGTGAGACCCTGCAACAACTAAATGCATAAGGAAAAAACTGAATTTCAAAATTAGATGATAGGAAGTCAACAAGGGGTGTTATATTGCATATTGCTATCTTCAATGTAACTGTTAAGATTACCAGATATAAACAGGCAAAATTGGTGAAAAAAGTTATGCATTAACTGTTCCTCTCAATAAATCAAGAGAAATCAGTAGGACAATTGCATTAGCTAGCGTGTGTGTTTGTTTCACTTCCTTTTTTATTTTTTCTTTGTCCTCATCTCAGTTATTCTTCCCCATTGAGCAGTTTCTTTCATATGGAATTGAACATTTATAATTTTGTGTTCTCTCTGGAATCTACAACATAAAATCATTGTGATATTGTGACAGTTTTGTACATGCACAGCCCATTACATGTGCTGTGGAGAATCACTCACACATTCTCCACTCCCAGCTCTTGTGTTTGTATGAATAATGGGCAGAGTACCCAGCATACAGTAGGATCTGGCCTCTCCCCACCATTCAAAAACCTCACTTCACTGCTGTTTGACTCAGTAGCTCCACTGAACTGATGTTAATAATTGTTATTTTAATATTATGATGCCCAATACTAATAATATATATCTGATCCAGGACATGCACATCGAAAAAGGCAAACATTACTCCAGGTATTAGAATATTAGAATAAAAACTGTAGCCTCAAAACATCATAGAGACTTTGAAGGTGCCATGCATATACCACTTTTAGTAGCTCTCAAAATTATATCAAAGAGAAGATACAGCCAATATCCTACTTATTATCTATCCAAAATAACTTTTCTTTAAAATGTTCTCTTTTCTTTCCTCTATCCATGCTAGCTCTAATACTCCCTTTTATATTTTGTAACACACTGGCATTACTTTTTACCTTGGAGATTTTCTTCTGTATTACAACAATAATTTTCTTTAAAAGTTCTGAAACATGCTTCAATTTCTCTTCACACACCCTCTTAGTTCTTCTTCCTGAATTACTTATGGTGGCCTTTCTAGCCTTCATTCTACCTCTTTCAAAAGTCCCTTTTTATTTTCCCCTTTCATTGAAGATAGCCCTCCATGTCACTTTGACTATACTTTGTACCATCATCGACTGCACTATTTAATAGAAATACCCTCTAGGAAAAGCTAATTGCTCAGGGAGTTGTTATTCCCTAAAGCCAATGGGAAACTTTTGGAATATCCTATTAGTCTCAAGACTAAAATCCTACCTCAATCAGAGATAATTATTAAACTAAGCAAGAGGATTTCAATAGTCTTCTCAAATTGATCCCAAAGATGGCACCTGCAAGGCTGCTGCTTCATTCAGCTTTAGCCACTTTCAATTAACTGAACAGCATAAAGCACTCCCAAAAGACTTGGAGCAAACAAAATCCAAATTACAAACAAGCAGAGATATCTGAAGCAATTAAACCCTTTGTGGCTTAACTCCAGGGTGCCCAAAAGTCTTGTTCAAGGCCAAGGACCCAATTGGAGGAGGTATGGTATTAAGTCTGTTCAATCCCATGAAGCAGCTAATATCTGATAAATTCAAGCTGTGTACACAGTTACATTATATCATTGATAAGAGGAAAAAAGAAACAGGCCTGTGGCCTGAATGATCTGATCTAGCACTCTGCACAGCCCAGTGCCACAAGGTAAGGTCCAAATTTCCACTTCACTTTGCAAACTTGACCTCGTTTATTTCCCAGCATAATACAATGTTCTACTGTAAAACTGCATTTTATAATTCCTGGACACTCCTTTAGATAATGTAGGCCAAGCAGTGCTTTAAATGCATGTGCTACCAGCAGAACTAAGCAGTTCCCATATATGCAATTTTGCAAATTTAAAGAAGAGCCAGTGGAGAAAAGGAGATTAAAAAGTAGAGCAGAAGTGAGAAGAAGTAAATGGAAAATGAAGCAAAGGAGTGTACGTGTGTGTTGGTTGAAGTAATGAAGTGACTGTAACAAAATGTTCAGAGTGAATCCCAGTAGCAGTGCCTATCTGATGATGGGGGTCAGGGAAGCATTTCAAAGGTGCTTACAGTTTTGACTGAGCACTGGATTACAGAAGTCTGCCAAGCTTCAGGGAGGGAGGCAGATGCTAAGTCCCAATTCCTCCTTCCACTCACTCTTCCCCTCCCTCCCAGTGTTATCAACGGTGGAACAGCAGCACATTGGGAGCGTTCTGGGATGAGGAGGCTTATCTGTAATAGCAGCTTATCTATGGTTGGCAGTAAACCTTGAAGTTAAAACTAAAGAAATCCTAGCCCTCTTGCCATTTCTCTCTCTTCTTTTTGCAAGACTATTCTGGTTTCTTTCTAGCCTCTTTCTCCCAGTTCCTGCACACCAATCAATCAAGCAAGTTATAACCATATATAGAAGCCCTATTTTGTGCTCCAGGAAATCATAGATGGTCTAGAGACACAAAGATAGGCACAACACCTTTGCTATACCAAAGCACTTACTTCATTGTTAGAGACACAAGGCACAAACTTGAAAGAACCATGAAAACTAGATACCTGTTGAATTGCAGTCAAGTGTGTGGATTCTAACATCAGAGGAGAAAGAGCTCACCAAGAGCCAGTGCATCCTCCCTATCATGGACTGCAAAAGTACTAGATATGTTTTTTTTTTTTGTGGGGGGGGTTAAATAAGACTCTGGAGGACAAATGACAAAAGGCTCAGAGTATGAACAAAAGCACTTTAAAAATAAAGGTCTGGCATTCAGAGACAATACACCAGCCTGATGTGAAGAAAGCCCTATCATAATGATGGAAGAATTTTGACCTCATTCTACTAGTTGTAGAGAAATAACAGCCCTAAAGAAATTTCAAGCCTCTGCAGGCATTTGTTCATGGATGCATGCAGGTAGGCATGTGAACAGGTTCATTATTTTTTCATTTATTCTCTCTTATCTCTGTCTAAGACTTGAGGCTTTTCTGAACAGAATTCTATATCATCTGTAAGAACAAGGTAGGAAAGAAAGTCAAAGGTGATTTTTGACTAAATTTGTGTGATGGTAATTCATATTATCAAATCAAAATAACTTCAAATGCAATCAAACTATGGGGAGGAGGGCCAGGTTCAAACCCTAGCACTTCAAAATTAATTAAGGTATATGAATTAGAAATAAATTTGTTGGTAAAAAACAAAGGGCAAAATAGTGGTTTTAGATATAATTTACTGTATAATGAATAAGTGTGATTTGGATGCTATACACATACAAATATTTATATTTTTAAATGAGTGTAATGAACATATAAGAATAAAATCACCATAAATATCACAAAATTCATTATCTCTGGGTTTATGCCCACTGATTGTAGGAAATCCAGTGATCCTGGGGTCCTCATCAAATACCTCAACGTCCTTCATGGACCTGGCCTCCCAGTTGTGATATGGCCGCTGTTCCTGGACACCACTATATTTCATGCCTCCTGTTACCAGTGCCTAACAGAGACAGTGCCACAGCTGCGACGCTTGCCACTGGCCCATACTGCCACTGTCCAGTTCAGAATGCCTGCAGCAGACATCTCAGTGATTGCGCCTGCTGGCTGCGTGGAGGCCCTGGCACGCGTCACTACATACTACACAGGCATCCCTGTCGCCTACCCGCACTGCCCACAGCCCTAGCACACCTGCTGCGGGATGTTGCGCCATAAGCAAGCTTCAGAAACCAGAATGGGAAAACTGGTTTTCAATCTTTTACAGTATTACAGTCCCCTGAATCCTGAACTAGTCAAAAGTTAATGCACAAGGAATATAATATATTTGAATTGTTCTTTCTTTACTAACTGTACTATTTTCCTTCAGTCATCAGACCTTCTTTTCTATCTCCCTTTAGATTTTAATACTTTAAAAACTTGCTAGGCCAGTGATAGAGCTTCAGCAGCCTTCTAGCTAACTTCCTGGAGATCCAGATATAGGGCTGAAGAGAGAGCTTTCTATCACAGGAGTGCTTGGCCAAAATAGGAATACATACATTTCAAATTTCTGAAGGTAGATGTCATGGTTTGGGGTTTTTGCAAGGTGAAAAATACAATAAAGTACACATGTTATAAGATTATTTTATAATGAACCACCCAAACAATCATATACATATATTGTAGGAAGTCTGTCCACACACTAAAGACCAAAGAATCTAGCTGAGGACCTGGATCCTAATATCCTGCCTGAGTCCAGCTGAAAGCCTAGAGCTCATGACAATATACCTTCCACAAGTACAACAGAGGCCTAGAGTCCATAACAATGTTTCATGCAGGCCCACTTCATGGATCTGTGCTGGGAAGGCCCAAAGATCAGTAGTGGAAGCTAGAAATTCAATTCCAGTGAGACGAATTCTATGTCTGTGTAGCAGGCTGAGGGATTGACCTGGAGCCAGGAGGCAATGGAAGATAGCTCAAGGTAAGAACCAGAGCTCCCTGGAAAAGTGCCATAGCCATCCTCATCAACAGTGAGGTCCCAAGCTCCTCTGATGGTGGGGAATGGTGAGTTCCCATCAGAAAAGTCAATGCTACAAGCTTCTCCAGGAGGCTAAGCAGTGTACCATCTTCCCCCCTGGAGCCAGGAAGCAATGCTGAAGGTGAGGGACCAGAGCTCCGCCAAAGTGAACCATAGCCATTCTCAGTAACAACCAGATCCTGAGCACCTCCTCTGATGAGAACAGACAAGTTCATCAGGAAAGCCAGCGTGATAAGGTCCTCCAGCAGGATATTCCAAGAGAACCAGTAGCTTCCAACAGCTTTTCCAAACAGCTTCCCTAAGAGCCTCTCAACAGCTGCTCTACTTCTGGCTTTTATGCTGCTGGCAACAATCCTCAGGTGGGCCTCCCATACCAGCGCCACTCTAGGCCTATTTATCTGAGTGAAACAAGTTGATCACCCGTTGGCAATCCACCACAGTAGGAAAGGCAACTGTCAGGTAACAAATAATTATGGATGGCTGCATAGAAATATGAATATTCTGTCACTTCTCATTCTATTTTCTAATAACATTAAATAAAGCTAATCCTGCTTAAACTGGAGTTTCTAGTCTTCAGAACCCAAAATCTATTCAATGTGAAAAATGATAATAGTTTGGTGAATGTATTGTTAGTTCAAAACACTCATATTAAGAAAATTATATCAGCAATTAGAATCATTGTATGTTACAGGAATGAAAAAAATCCATAACAGACTAATGAAATCCCACATTTCTGTCTTCCCTGAATGTGGCTCCTAAAATAAGCCAGAAGGATCAGTAGAGTACTAAAATCCTTAGAGAGCCCCCAAAGAGATAAGAAGATGCTATTCTCTTAGGGATAAAGCATCTATGCTAGTGATGGTGACACTACGGCAGCTGTACTGCGGCTGGCTATGTGTTATCATTGAAAACTGTAAAAGGTTTATCATCACTGATCCATGCTGTAACAGGAAAAGCATCTCAGGTCACTGTATCAAGAAGTAGGTCAAAGTACAACATCTTTATTCTATTTCAATCATGATTGATTAGTTTCAACAAAACACATATCTCAAATGGTTTAAAGGATAGATAGGATATATATATATATATATATATATATATATATATATATAGAGAGAGAGAGAGAGAGAGAGAGAGAGAGAGAGAGATGGATATTTCTAAGATACCATGTTGCTAAACAGCAATCATGCCAAAACTTCAATTATGGTTAATGGTAATTATAGTTTACTGGTTAATCCTAATTGATAGGGAAATGGATGGGTAATGTGCCAGAACAATGATTTTCTATGAAAGACAAAAATTTAAACTATGCATTACTTATCCCCTGTATTACCAGAAACGACAGGTTCTTTGTTTTGTTTTGTTTTGTTTTTAAATAGTGCAGGAGGGATTAAAAGTTTGTTTATGCAAAAGAAAAGACTTGTCTCCAACACTGTATCATAGTGTTGGTGTTTTCATCTCACTAATTTAAATATTAGCAAAATGGACAAAAAGAATTTATGTTGAAATTCATAATAAAACAGAGATACAACTCTGTACACATTAGTTTCATTTTAAGGATGGTGATAAATAAAATGAGATTAATTTATTAATGAAAAGTAGGGCCAGCCTGATAGCTCTGCAGACTAACGCACCTGCTTAGGCAGAGCACAGTAGCCGGTTCAATCCCCAGCCCAGCGTGCCATGCCAGTCCCACCCCTGGAGTGCACTGAGATGGTGATAGAGATTGGGTATGGTGGCCCACACCTGTAATCTCAGCACTTAAGAGGCTGAAAACAGGAGAATCACTATGAGTCCAATCTACGTAGTAAGACCCTATAGATCCTATCCTAAATACAGAAAAAAAAAAAGAAAGAAAGAAAAGTTTAAAAAAAAGGTATGACTGACCTCTTGTTGAAAAGAAAGAATGCTTTACCTTGCTCTTATCTCTAAGTTCCTTTCAAAATCTATTAGTGAATTTAAGGGTTCACAAATGAACCCCTTAAGTGAAGGTATGTTCTCCCTTCCTTTTCATTCAGATGATGTAGTTACTGATTGATTGTGTTATCTTGAGAAGTTTAAAAACTTAACTAATTCAGCTCAGCAATTGTACACCTTAAAATATTGAGAACCCACCCCAGGCTGTTTCATTGCCTGGATGGTATAAAAGGGAAATTAGGAAGATCAGACAGGCTCCCTTTCTTTGGAAGAGTTCCAGTCTTTGCCTTCACTTGGTGGCCATCTCCTGGCTTCGTGCACTGAGTTTTTGGCTTCCACACTGGATCCTTCAGCCTTTTGGTGTAGACCCATCAGCCTCCTGTCACTAATCCACCGCCCTTCTGATATGGACTTGCAGGAAACATTGCAGTAAGCTGCAGACCTTGGACTGAATCCTTCAGTCTGCTGTGTACAGACACACTCTGCACAGTTCCTCATCCAACGCTGGCTGACTGTAATAAGCCAATCTTGTAATTTTTTATACATTTGTATATTTTGTGTTATTTCTGTTTCTCTAGAACAACCTTGACTTATATAGATGGTTATCTCTAATTATTTGACCATCAAGGAGTAATATTGCAAATCTAGACTTTTCAGGGGTAAAAATGTTACTGCCATAGCCAGTCATAGCATGTAGATCTCACAAAATTTTGTGTCAAAAATGGGACCAGGCTGGGGAGATGGCTCACTAGAATAAGGGCTTCCCTGGCAAGCACAGGGGCCTGAGTTCAATCCCCGGTTGTTCCAAAAAAAAAAGGAAAGAAATGGGACCAGACTATAAAGTTCAAGCGACTATCAAGTCATATGAAGCCTCTGCATGCATTAGCTACAGAAATATAAACATAAAGATGTAAAAGGTCAGACTTTCTCAGTATCTGATTCAAAGCCAAAGAAATCGCCAGGAACAACTCCACAACAATTTTGACGTTGGTTAAATCATGTAGTTATCACACTTTTATCCCAATCTAAATTATGTCACTTTTTGACCAGAAGAGGAAAAACTCAGAACCTTGAATATGAGAAAATTTGGATCTTATAATCAAGTGCCCTGGTTGATCCATTTTAAATTTCAGATTACTGGTGACCAGAGCAGGATATTTCTAGAAAAGCATGTATCTTACCACATTTAAAAATATTTGTAGTCAGTGGAGCAGGGAAAGGAAAAATGTAAATTCTTTTTTTCTTTGTATGTGTGGTAAATTTGAATTTATGCTATGTGTTTTATTAACATTATTAGAAATAGATAGGACTATTATCAGGGCTAAAATCTATTTAATCAATGATTCATTCTTATCAAGAAAATGTTCCTTAAAAGAATGTGAAACAGTTCACTTCAGAACATGATAATGTTGCCAGTCAAGCAAGGCCATTTATGCTCAAATCAGACAGAAATCAAAGTGCAGCTTGCCTTCCAGTTCTGATGTTACCAGAGTTACAGATGATGTAGGATGCCAAGAACTGATGCAGCTGGCTGCTAGTTATTGCTGCTGCTGGCCACTGCCATCCAATTCCGACTTGGACCAGAGGCTGGAGGTGGGCTCTGCTGCTGAACTTCAGTGGCCATTGACCTGCACGACACTTTAGCCCTTAGTGTTTTGCTCTTCTTTTTGAGATGACCCTTCTGTACACACTGTCCAGAGAAAGAATTCTGAGTAGATTTATAGGGTCTTCAGTGCCCATACTACCTGAGAAATAAATCACAAGCAGGACCACAAAAACAAGTCTCTTTTTTAGCAGGACCGGCACTGTAGCACAGGGGACTCAGCACCATGCTCTAGACTAACCCCATAGCATGTGCAGAGTGCTGCTCATATGCTAGCTGCAGGGCTGGGATGGGCCCAAGAACAGAAATATGATTGGTTTTCTAAATCAGCTTCTACCTTATGTTTGCAAATTCATCTGTTCTTATTCCTCACAATCTTTGAATCTTTCTGGCATGCCATTGTCTACTGTTCTCTAATTTTTCATCTTAGATGATCATATCATTTGCAGGAAATCAATGCCAAAGAGCAAATACACATATCCTGAACTCCCAATTTTTCATAATACAAAATAGTTCTTTAGAATTATCATTTTTGCCTTATGGTACTCATGTTCTACCCATGAGAAATCCAATTTGAAAACTGAACTCATAGTGATCATGACTCTTCCTGCATGTATAATGAGTACTGAATTTTTCTTACCTTTTTAGATGAGAGATAGCAAAGAGAGGCACCATCCCTAGCCAGCAGGTAAAGGTTTGCAGAAAGAGGCAGAAAGCTACAGGATCAGCCAGCAAGCAAAGAGCTCTTCCTGGACCTCAAATGACCACAGCAGGCATTCAGCAGAAGATATCGATAAAAAACAAAAATCATTAGAGATCAATTAATAAGAATATTGCCAACAATGTAAATGCAATTCAAATGCAAAATGAGATAGTGTTGTGATTCCTGCACAATTGTCAATAAGGTCCTGGTAAAGAAAGTGGCCATTTCTGTATAGATTATTAATGGAGCAGAAGAGGAGGCTTCAAGCATGAGAGTAGAAGAGAATACATTTCATTTTCAATTAGAAATACGAAGATTTACCTAACAGTGTAATATTTTGACATAAGGCTAGTTGTTTTATTGAGGATGTGCTGACTGCATTCTGGGCTACAGTTCCTGTAAAAACTGTACCCATGGGTATACTACATATATTGTTTTTCAGTGTCTTTAGAATGAAACAAGAACCTACTCAAGGGTACAATCTGAGTGAAAAATCTTTCTACAGTTTTACTTACTGGTCTCCTATTTTTTGTCCCATTCACTCTGAATCTAATTTCTAGTGTTTGTCTACTATCACATCTTTCCTGCACATTTAGCTTTTCAGGATCAACAGTCCTTTCCTTTTCACATTTTTACTTTATAAGCTTATGCATTATTAAACTAAATTATAAAAGCAGAAAAAAGTAAAATAACAGATGCCATTTGACCCTTGGTTAGTACCCAGACTGGTGGTTGAAAACATATA
>NW_004524629.1:11517267-11519931 GCF_000260255.1 Octodon degus
GATATATATATATATATATAGATAGATAGATAGATAGATAGATATAGATATAGATATAGATATAGATATAGATATAGATATCAGATACACAGCTACTTTCTCTTAGTTCAATGAGAATAAAGATTTGTACTAATAGTGTTTAGACAAGATATGATGTCTGCATCTGGTACTATGAACAACTACTATGAAGACAATATGTGGTGTATTAATTATGTAACTGTCCTACTAACCTGTTTGAAACTGTCTCATTACTATTTCTTTCTCAAGAAAATTAATATAAAAAAAGAAACTAAATACTGTGAACTGAGAGTTCAATAGTGACTCAAGAAGGCTGACTTCCTTGTAAAGGTGCTAAATCTGCTCTCATTTTTAATGCATTACACTCTTATCTGAGCCTCATACCTGGACCACAACTTTAAAGTACTTTAAAAATTACTACAGTGAAAGTAGTAAAATGAATGTTTTTGCCTAAGATTTCCTAACCAAATTATTGGTGAGTTCTTCTTGATTCCAGAAATGTTTAGAAGATTACTAAATGTTTTTACCAATAAATGCTGTCTTCCTGGATCCATATGGAATATTTTTCTTCTACTAAAAAATAAACAGGACAAGGTACACAGATCACTGGAGAGGCAACAGGACATCCCTGGGTCACTCTATTCTTTCTCCTCTGCTTCTCTGCTCCAGGCACCAATCATACTCCAGAGATTTTTGACTTTGTGAAGTACATCTCTGTGTGTGTGTGTGTGTGTGTGTGTGTGTGTGTGTGTGTGTGTGTTTTGGGCATTTGTCCCAGGTTCTCAAATATGCTAAGTATGCAATCTACTACTGAGCTACACTTTCAGCCTCTTGTGATACTTCTTCTATTTTAGGTGTTTCTACAACAAAATTAAGAGAAAAGTTTAAGCCATTTAAACCTGCAGTCACATGTATTATGGCAATGAGGATGCTTGAAATTTATGCTTCTTCATTTGCATCTTCTCTTCCAAAGTCATTGCCTATTTTTGTTTCTTTTTCAAAAAGACACACCCCTCAAATTTATAAGCTTTAGAAATCCTGCTTCCACCTCTTGCCTTTGTTCTAGCTCATTTACAAGACAAAAAGCTGTTTGATGCTGAAATTTTACTGTCTTTTAAAAATTGAACAATGTGTAGTTTTTAATTTTTATATAACCCAGCCTAAGACTTAGAGACCAATGGTAGAAATGAGTTTCATCAAAGGGTCATTCCCCCTTAATTCCCCATTTGTGAAGATTCACATGATGCTAAATTTGCCTGCCTGGACTTCCCTTACCTTAAAGTGAGCTATTTCTCTTGAGGCTACTTGATCTCTAAAGCATTTAGATTATTTTGGTGGGCTTTTCTTTGAAAATGAATAAGCATGGCTTATTTTCATAGATGAAGCTTTTTTTCATTCTTCTCAATCAATATTTTGTGCTCACTCTTCGTAAATTGTTGAGCTGAAGAATTTCTCGAGACATTGTCATAGACAAATATCAGACCCCAGCCACTAATTGCAACAAGTTTTTAACAACTGAATGGGGCTCAAAGAAAACTAAAGTTGGGAGCTGGGAAGATGGACCTAAGTGTGAGCCCCTGTACCTCATGCCATGAAGGTGCGGGCCACCAAAACTGGGCATGGTGGTGATTGCCTGCAATCCTAGTGCTGGGAAGGCTGAGACAGGAGGTTCTCTAAAAAAAAATGAGCAGCAGTTGGCATAATAAAACTGATCTTATTCAGGAACTATTGCAGTGAGGTAAAGAGACTTCAGTATAGGGCCAAGCAAATAGCTCAGCAGATTAAAGTGACTGTTTAGGCAGACACAGGGACTGGGATTTAATCCCCACCCCTGCTGGGGTGGAGATCATGTTTGAGACAGGGCATGGTGGCGTGTGCTTGTAATCCCAGCTCTTGGGAGGCTGAAAACAGGAGGATCACTATGAGTTTGATCTGTGTAATGAGACCCTGTAGATCTGAGAGAGAGAGAGAGAGAGAGAGAGAGAGAGAGAGAGAGAGACAGAGACAGAGACAGAGACAGAGACAGAGACAGACGGAGAGAGAGACAGAGAGAGAAGGAGAGAAAGAAACCTCAGTATAGAACTTGGCTCAATTTTAAACAGAACAAGAACAAGCAGAGACACATTTTATGGGGGCTCATGAATGGAAAGTACTAAAAGGAAGAGATAGAGCCTTCCTATGTTAATCAACCAAGGGTCTTGCTAAAGGCAGGGTAGACTGGCCAGATGTCCCCTGGGGTACAAGAGATTAGGAAATTTGATCAAATATCAAGGGTAAAGGATTTTATATATATTGATTGATTAGGATTAATGTTCCTACTGAGAGTGTTTTTTTTTTTTCTTTTTTTACTACTGTAATCTTGAAAAATATATTTCAAGAACAAGATCTAGTCAAAAAATAACCCAGAGGAACCTGTGTAGAGTTTAGTCAAAAAGAAAATTTGGATCACAGATTAATCTCATGAGACATATCTCAGGTACTGTTTTAACCAATTGCATGTTTGTCTTCATGAGCTGCTGAATTCATTTATACAGAGGCTATTGATGAAATCCAAATAGACATTAATAACTTCCACATTCTGAAGGCACATTAGTTTAGCAGCAATTCACCAAGAAAGTCGAAATAGCAACTCCAAACAATCAAAAA
>NW_004524629.1:11520221-11535655 GCF_000260255.1 Octodon degus
TTTTGGTGGAACCGGGGATTGAACTCAGGCCCTTGCGCTTGCCAGGGAAGTGCTTATTCCCCTGAGCCATCTCCCCAGCCCCAGGCCTTTACTTTTTATTATTATTATTTTTTTTTTTTTTGGAAACGGAAACCATGTTTGTTTTTTTTGTGTGTGTGTGAAACTGGGGATTGAACTCAGGCCCTTGACTTGCCAGGGAAGTGCTTATTCTACTAAGCCATCTCCCCAGCTAGGCACCACTTTAATAGACTTGAAATTTCATGAACCCTAAAATTGCTCCCAATTAAAAATTAGAAACTATCAGGGCCGACCAAATAGCTCAGTGGATTAAAGTACCTGCAAGCAGGTGCAGGGGCCAGGGGTTTAGATCCCCGGACCTGATGTGTTGGCCCTGCCGCCAGGGCATGCTGAGACAGCAATTGAGACTGGGCATGGTGGTGCGCGCCTGTAATCCCAGCTCTTGGGAGGCTGTAAACAGGCAGATCACTACGAGCCCAATCTAGTTGCGAGACCCTGAACTCCCTGTAGAACTTTCCCTAAAATTAAAAAAAAAAAAAATAATAGAAACTATCATGAAATATTGGGGCTTAGTTCAATAATCCATAGTGCTCAGTTCTAACAGCAACATGTTTGGCAACACAGAAACAATAGTTATATTTTAATTGCTGAGGAGCTTTACTAAAAGTTCAAAAATGAACCAATAATATCAACCAGCAGAATGCTGAGATCCTTGAACCTCAGCTATAACACATCATTGAATTCTTCCCAACAGGGTAGTGATGGTGACAAGTGTCATAGAGGACAGTTGGCTTGGTGCTATACAATGGAAAGGAGATGGGTAGGCAGCTGGATCGCTGAGGCCTCATAATGCAAGGTAGGTGAGGGGGTTTCTGCCTCCAGAGGACTCTTTGCTACCAGGGAAAACATTTTAATGATATGTCATGGGTATAAACCAACAATGCTGCTAAACATCTTGTTAGGTAACCTCAAAACAAAGAAGTAATTAGCACAAAATGCCAATAGTGAAGACATTGATACATACTGCTATAAGCCTGCTCAAGAGGGAAAACCAATCCTGCATCTTACCTGTTTAAACTCAGAGAATTAGAAAAGCTGATGATGTGCCCCAATCAAAGCCATCCTTTGAAACATAAAAGATGCCCATTTTCAAATATATAAGGACTACAAAGAAAGCCAAGGCATATATAACTATTCTGTATTTCTAGATTTCTTTTATCTGGCATATTTTTTTTTCTAAATCCTTCACACAGCATGCTCTGTGAAGTGTTTGCCACTTCCTTCCCTCAACCCCTCCCTTTCCTCTTCTATTGCCACCTTATTAGACCACAGAAGATCGACTTGAGACATATATAGAATGCTTCACAGCATGAACCTCAGTGGGCAACTGAAGATACCATGAGGTAGTGTTGGCTACTCTAGTCATAGATAGGGCATAGCCTGTCTGATGTGGGAGTTATTGATTAAGTCTTAAGAAATTATAATCAAATAGTTTGACACATTTAAATAAAGAGGCTAAATTAATGGTAGTATGGAAAAGATTTGTTTATGAAATTGCATTGCCTCTCTTTTGCTAGTTCTTTTACTTCCCTCTTTTTAAACATAAAACATGTCTTGCCTATAAATCATAAGTTCATGTGACTCAGGTTTTCCAAGTCGGATTCTTCTGCACATCATCATCTTCGGTACAATGGTGCAAAAATCCATTTGCAACTATGCCTTAATGACAGGGAACTGTAACGATTGGATTGTCATGCCTGCATGAATTCATTACTGCACATGCATCTTCCCTCCTGATTTCAAAGAGATTCTGACATTTCTGCACACACATTCCACCTTTTATGTGTCCCAGAGGTGCCTATGGTCTGGGTTCCACCCGGGTGGTCCTAGCTTGGTCCACAATCAGCATGTACACCAACTTACATCCATGGTCATCACACCACACCATAGTATACATGCAAACAAATGCAGAATAGGTCAGATTATCCACAATTACACATAATAGTATACATAGAATATGTAATTGCAGCTATATATTATTTGTATAACCCACTAAGCTGGTGGTGACCAATAGATTTCTTTTAAGGAAGACCATACTTATTGATAGTTCATTGAAGTGTTTTCTTATATATGCAAGTAAATATAATGAAGTAAAAGAAAGGGCTCATAGAATCTATCTGTATTCAAGTCCCATTTCACTCATATACCTAGCTTTGGGAACTAGGGACTGAAACAAGGACAAGCTGGGCTTGCTTTCAGTATGCTTATGTTCAAATTTGGACTCCACTTGTATGCCCATCATCAGATGGACATATGAGCATGTGACATATACACACTATGGAATATTACTTGAGTCGTGAAGAATGAAGTCCTGCCATTTGCAACAAAATTGATGTGACTGAAGAGTGTTTTTTTAATTAATCATGCCAAATACTGAAAGACAGACAAGTACTGTGTATTTACCCTTATGTGTGGGAGCTAAAACTATTTGAGCTGAATGTAAAAGTGATTGGAGCCCAGTTTATGGCCGCCAACATCTTGCCTAGATCATTAATTTATAATTTCAAAGGGATTGGAAATTTTATCATTTTGTTATTCTTAATTCAACATTTTTCAGATATGGAACATTGTGTTTGTTATTATAGACAGTCCTTGTCATCAATAATTGGACACATCCTTGATCATTTCTAGAATGAGAAGAATTGGCATACCTATGGATTTTTAAGATTTTGTTGACATTTAACAATCATTTCCAAGTATTTTATTTCAATATTTTTGTTCCACCAAGGCAGGTTTAGCAGATAAACAACTTATGAAAGAACTTCTAATTTTATTTTGCTTCTTTTTAATGAGTTTCAAGTTCCCTTACCCCATACCTGCCAACACAACAATATAAAGTATAACATGCATACGTCTTCACTAGCAGAAATGTTAGGGATAGTAAAAACTATTCCTAGAATTTATAATGTTGTGATGCCATATGAACTGAATTAGTTTCATGTGGAGTAGTTATATTTGTGCTTCAAAGTGGTGACACTTGAGGGGTAACAGTATATAATAGAAGACAATGAATCAACTAACAAGCAGCCAAAATTAAGCTATCAATATTATCATCAGTGCATCAAGATTTAAAACTTGTTCATGCCTTTCTAGTTTCATTTCATATCTATAGCTTTCATCTCTGCAAGACGAAACTTATGCTATTTCATTACAGGGTAGTTATGAGGCTCACTTGTGTGGTTGGAAAAAGTGACTGTCAACTTGATTGGATTGACAAAAGTAGTAAAACATTTGGGGTGTGTCTGTGGGCATTTCCAAAGAGAACTGGATGACAGGGTTCTAATTCCACCATTGGGATGCTCTATTGATGAGATTACAATTTGATGTCATTATTAAAACGTGATAGACAGTGAAGTGTTATGGCCTAGTTGAAGGGAAGGAGCTGTATTACTGTGATCTTAAAGTTTAAATCTGTTCTCTTTCTTTCTGACACTCTTCCTCTCACTCAGCTTCTGGGCTGCATTAAGCAAGCAGTTGTTCTCTAGTGCACATCCATGATATTTTGCCTTACTTCAGATACATAGAAATGGAGTCAGTCAACATGAACTGAAACCAGGAGGAAAAGTAAACCTTATTTCCTTGAATTGTTTATATCAGATGTTTTGTTATAGTCAGAGAGAGATGACTAATGCAGATTGGTGAAAGTGTACAGAGAGACTACTGTATGGGCTAGAGCTCAGCCTGGTGGGAATGGGTTTCTTGAGTGTGCCTGGCCTATGGGTCATATGTGCCTAGAGACCAACTCTCCGTCAAGTCACTTGTGGTTGAGGCTGACTCTCATTTTTACTGTACTGACTCAGTATCTGAAATTAAGTTTATTTCAATAAGCATATAATAATTGGTTCTTTTATGTTAACAGGTGCATAGCTAGTTGTTAATAGAAAGTGGGCTAAATAGATGAAAAAGTGTTTCTTCGCCATGAAAAAGCTTAGAATTTATGGGAAAAGAAAAATGTAATTAATAAGTTATCACAATAAATGAAGTTAGCGTGGCTACAAGAGAGAGAAAATTGAGTGTAACCTGACTGAGTAGGGCTGTTCACAAAAGGTAGCCAAGAATTGGCATTTGAACTGAAACAGAGTGATGAGCAATTGTTTCTACCATCTATTTTTGTGTTGTCTTGTTTTTAGATTGAGAAAGTAGCAAGTGATTTCTAGTATAGAGCCTTAGCATGAGAAAAGGTGAAATAAGTAAGAAAAGGAGGAATAAATTAAGCAAGAATGAATGAGACTGGAGGAGAACAATGGCATTGAAAGTGCATAGGAAGGGGCCACTGAGGATAATTGACATTGAGACAATTGAACTCAAACCTAATAATTGCACAATGGGCTGTGCTGCTGGGACTGGCAGCACACTTCACTGTGCTATCTGTGGCTTCTTCGGGTTTTATCTAAATCTGTTTTGCTCATTGTAGCTTCTTCCTCTAAATAACTCCCTCTTCTGACTAGTTGACTTGACTGTGAAAATGTTTCACAGATGAACAACCTCCAAACTTTTAAGAATAGATTTCATGATAGTTTCCTGTTTCATTTTCTTTTCTTTTTCAAGTGTCTTTCTTGCTGCAGCTCAGATCACATGAACTATTTTTGTCCCAATATTGCATTATACATTTATTTTTATTTAGCCACCTACTTGCTCCATGGCTTCTCACTTACCAGATTTCTCAGGAGGACTATAAATCTGATTCAATTTCTTCCCAGATGTACTAGTTTACATTCTCCCAGTTTAATCTCATTTTGATTTGAGTCCATATTTGTAACCTTTTCAAGTTCCAGATAAGTAGTTTCTAAGTCATTATCCATGTTTACAACATTGCCTAATATAGCATCATTTCAAGATATATTAATATGCTGCTATTTCTGCGGATATTAATTGAAGGGGGGGGAGTAGAAACAGCATCTTGTCCCATGATATCCATAATGCCCTCTGCCTCCTTTGCAATTCATCAAGTTGTTTAGTTCACTCTTTTGTAGATTACTTTTATTATTTATGGCTTGTGTGCGCCAAGCTTATTTGAACTGTTTTCCAAGAAAAACTGGTTTATATTCATTTAAAAATAAGGTTCCATTTTTTTTATTTAGAAAATCTATTAGAAAAGCAATCCTTCACAATCTCTCTTGCATGGATGTTCTTCATTAGTCCCTGTGGGTAGCTCAGATGACACGCAGCAGAATGTCTCAAGACTCCTTTTCTGGCCATGGTCTTATAAGCCTGCTTGAATTTGATAGATATAATATGGCCCTCTGTCCATCCTTATTGTATTTAACTTTACAGGTTTTGGAGGTTATGCATACATTTTCCTAACTTATATTAAATTCTATTAAAAAGCTATTTGTTGAGACTTTGTTATTAACTAACACTTACAAAATATCAATATGAAGAAAATAACAACATAATAGAGCAAAGAACATTCACAATACAGAAACTATAGCTAGATGAAAAATGAAAAGATATCAATAATTTTAAAAACATAAGACACTATTTTTCATTTATTAATATCAGATATTTTTCATTGATAATAATTATTAATGGAAATATTTCATAAGTGTTTACTTTTTCATGCATTAGTTTCAATAATAGAAATTAGAACAATCATTTTATAAGCATCTTGGTAATCAGCAAAATGTTTGTGATGAATGTCAGTAATTCCACTTCTGGTAGTCTATCTCAAGAATGTAAAATGAGAAAAGTATTGAAAGAATATTATAATTATATACTATATTAACAAAATGCTAAAACTGCCTAAATATCCAACAATCAGGAAATTATTAAAAATTGTAAGATATTTCTGAAGAAAATAAGGCAAACATTATAAAAATTGATGTCAAGGGAAGGTACAAATAGGGAAAAATATCAATTTAAGTTATGTTTTTAGGACATAACATGCAGGTTAATGGTGCCAGAAAAACATAAAAGAAATATGCTCATGAATAATATAAAATAGGGGTCAGGGAGTTATTTCAGCAACAAAAACGCCTGCCTGGTAAGTGCAAGGTCCTAAGTTCAATCCCTGGTTTAAAAAAAGCAAGAGTATAAATAAATAAATAAATAATAAAAAGATTAAGTTTTTAGGTTTGAGGGTCATTTTTTCAGCTTTCTTTTTTCTCTATTTTAATCATATATTTGCAATAAGACATTTAAAGCTAGTGAATAATTATTGGGCATTCACTGGATGTTGGGAACTACACTAGATCTGGGAAATACAGAGATGAAAAAGACAGACATAGCCACTACCTTCTCCAAGCTCAGGAGCATCAGGAAATGGATCCGTGTAATCTTGCTTGGTTCATCTCTTTTCTGTACTCCAAACCTAATCTCTTAGGAAATAGGGTGAGGTTTCATTTCAAAACAATATCTAGAATCCAACTACTTCCCACTGTCGTAACTATGTTATACTAGTCCAGGTCACTGCCTACAGCTACCTGGGTAGCAAACCCAACTGTGTAGTAGAATAAGGTGCAGATGTCCACATCCTCACGCTCTGAACCTGTGGCTATGTCACCTTGCATCACAAAAGTGACTTCACATATGTGCTGAAGAGAGTATATTTTATTAATTCTGATGGACCTGTCCTAACCAAAGGACATTTCTAAAAGGGAGACAGAAGGGTCAGAGTTAGAGCAAACAGACTGAGGGAAACAGGTGGAATGATGGAATTTCTGACAAGGATACAGGAGCCAAGTAACACAGGCAGCCTCTATGAACTATGTAACACAGGAGGACAGATTTTCCTCAGAGTATGCAGAAGAAACACAGCGCTGCTGTCCTTGACTCCAGCCCAAGGAAATACCTTTTAGATTCTTGGCTCCACAACTCAAAGGTCATAAATTTGTGTTGTTTTGAGGCACTACAATTGTTTTAATGCATTAAAGTGGAAACAGAAAGTTAGTAGGAGTCTCCCAATAGGCTTCTTTGTTCTTACCCATTCTTCTGTAGGAAACTTTTTCAACCTACAGCCAGAATGCCTCTACTACAACCAAATTCATGTAACTTCCGTGCTTTCTATTTCAAGAAAACCAAAAGTTCTTACAGTGACCTTCACAGTCCTGCATGATTGACTAGTTTTTCTTGTGGACTTCATGTCTTAAAATTCTTATTCTGTTCCAAATATACTGGCTTTCTTGGTATCTCTTAACCTGACCAAGGATGTTCCTGACATAAACGCTTCACACAGACAGCAATGTCTCTAAGACATATTTTAGGTTATTAATACCCACATGCAGTAAAAAGTTATTAAAGACATTTTAAAGTTTTTGGTGATTTTGCAGTTCTGAGTTATCCAGGTTCCATATGGAAATACTGAACCTTGTTCTGCTTAGAGAGCCTTTCTTCAGAAGTATACAGCTAGCCAAGTTTTGTATTATTCCTTTTCCTTTCTTTTCAGGTTTTATGTGTTTTAGTAAGGATTCCAGATTCATCTTTAGTAGACTGGAATGGGCTTTTCCCACTTGGTTTTCTTGTCCACTTTTAGATGTGATTTGCAGTCCTGTGCCAGTTGTCCAACCCCTGCGTGCTGTCTGAAAATGTAAGCTCAGTTCTGATTTTCTCTTTGCATTATTTTTTATTTTTTCTTGTTCCTTTTCATCCCTAAAGTGTTATCAATAACACTGGAAAGATAATGAGAACCATATAACACAACATTATCAAAAGCTGCCTGAATCCTGCGCATTAGAGGAGGCCCTCCAGAGTTTACGACAAATCCCAAGGCAAGTGCCTAAGAGATCACTCTACACATGATTGAGAAATAAGCCTAGTGAAAGGGAAAAAGAACTGCTTCTCTTCATTTTAGATCATAAGAAAGGCCTTTGGGCACCTGAGAGTATACTCTACTTCAAATCTATGGTTAGAGAGCTATTGTCTCTAGTTTTTCCTTTCTGATTATTTTGCATTAAATCCCTTTGTAAGAGAGACTGTTTAGTTCAGAGAAACAAACAAGCCTGGACACTTAACTCTCTCTACTCTGATGTCAAATATCCTACACTATATTGACTATATCCATCCATTGCTATCCTAAGACCAAGAAACCACAAACTTCTCTTTAGATACAGAGATTTAGACATCTGCTTCTTCATTCAACATTTTTTAAATTAAATTAATTTTAAAAAATAAAAAATAAATAAATAAACGAAGTTAAGTGTCCGAAGCCAGGTGATGTGCAGAAGAATAGGAAGCAGTCTCTACCCCCGAGAATATGGGCTCTAAGCCTGGTGTGGTGGCCCATATCTGCTGGTCCCATCAATAAGGATGCTGAGGCAGGCTGAAATGAGATCACTGGAGTTCATAATTTGGAGACCACTCTCAGTAAAATAGTGAGATTTCCTTTTAGAAAAGAGGAATGATGAGTCAAGTAGAAGAGATCCAGTTGCCAGGCAATTTATAGATCAGCATTAAAAATGGAATGAAGAAGTTTATGTGCTCTATGTCATGGAACAAAAAGAAAATTATTCAAATGCTAGGACAAAAGAGGGTGACATCGCACAGGAGATATGAATTAAAATTTCAGGAGAATTCAACAGCTTCAAGGAGAGTGGTCATAAAAGGAAATCGAAAAGGGGGAGGAATATGATGAGCTTGAGCACAAGCTGGGAATGGGAGAACAAAGGACTAGAAAGATTCAGGGACTGGTATGGCAGACTCAGTACTTCAGTGTGGCCATAGAATAAATCAAAGGAATATGTGGAAAGAATGTCAAGCACATAGCCAAGATTGAAGCATGTGATCATGTTAAGCATATTTTAAATCTAGAAAGTACTAACTTTTTATTTAACTATTCTACATAAATGGGGTTCCCCTCTTGTGTATATCATGTCAGACATGTGGATATTGACATTTAAGGTTAGTCCAGATTTTATGTTCTAGCAGAACTGAATATTCCATGTTCTAACATCAAGATAGTTATTTAAACTATCCTTCAAAAGTAGCTGCTTTGATAGTACATAATTTATTTTTGCAATAGCTGCAAATAAGTTATTTGAGTTGATGATGTACAAATGCCCACATTTTCTACATACACTTTCGCATTAAGTAGATGAATAGTTGCTTTGCTATTTTGCAATGTTTAGATTTATACGGTTTAGTTTCTGACAGGTTTCAAAATGAGTTCATCCTGGTAAAGTATTTTAATTAACATTAAATTTTATTTGGGGCTCCATTTATTAGCAAATACATTTAAAGTGAGCTCCCTTCTTCTCTATCTAACCTGTATTTCTGCAAGGGACAGGAAAGATTTCTGATTATGTACCTATTTATTAGTGCTCTATTTTCTGCCTTGTATTCACTCATCCAAATTCTTTACTGACCACTGAATTTGGTATAAAAACACACTAACCTAGTGTTGGCCTTTTAATTCTACTCTTATCTCTGAATAACAAACTCTTTGATCCTGAGAAACTTGCTTTTCTTCTCATCTAAAAAATATTAGAACAGATCCTCCCCAAGTGCCCTCTCAGCATCCAGAAACTATTATGAGGCTGAGCACAAATGCGCTGGCCAGTTCTAGTCGTGGTTCCTCTCTCTGTCCCTTTTGCACATTTGTATGTTTCCCCCACAGTACATCTTGAGCCTTTGCTCACTGCCTTTCCTTGGTTACAGAATGGGATTTACGTAGCGCCAGGACTGGTGCTGCCTCCGTGACACTTTGTCCTGGTGAAGGCTCATTAGGAACTATTGTTTGAGCTTCTGTCCCTTGCTGCATGTTTTAGATGTTACACACTTTATTTTTCTTCAAAAAGTATGGCCTGGCTTCTATTTTCTTATAAAGTTCATGAGAGAATATTGTATTTCAAGGCCCAACATACTGTTGTCTCTATAGCATCAGCTATCAAATTCTAAGGAAGGACTGGCTCACATCCAACCCAGGATTTGACCAGCTTAGCTGCTACAATGACTTATGGTGTGGGTTTAATGAGAGAAAACTGTGGTGCTTGTACATTACTTATCATGTACAAGCACAAAACAAAATATACTATGAATAATAGATATCAATGTTATGGAGTTTAAATAATTCCATTATTAGGTTATTTTTATCATTCCTTCCTTCAATCTACTTCCCTCCCTCACTGTCTGCTAAATTTGATCTGCTTCAGAAACCACTGAGATGTCAGCTTATCCTTGCTATCACTGGGATGATTTCACTATTATAATTTGTTGTGCTTTTCCCAATTTTTTTTCTGAATCCTGACGAAAGGACAATTTATAAAGAGGCTCCTGCCCATTTCTAGGATCTCACATCGAGCACAAGCCACTCCTGAAATGTATTTCTTCGCAGTTCCAGGAGCTCAGACATCCAAAACGAAGGAGCCAGAAAGACTGATGGTCTCAGGAGGGCTGCACCCTGTTCGGAAGAAGGCAGAAAAGAGCTTAACTCATCGCACTAAACACATGTGTAGCAGTGCTAATTGTAGCCCAATTCTTAATAACTAAACCCTGGAAGCAGCCTGTGTACTCAACAACAGCTGATTGGATAAAGAAAATATGGTATCGCTATATAATGGAATATTACTCAGATATAAATAATCACACACACACACACACACACACACACACACACACACGCACACGCACACACACACACACACACACACACACAAAAGAGAACCAGGGAGATGGCTCAGTGCAATAAGTGGTTCCCTGGCAAGTGCAAGGGCCTGAGTTCAATCCCCAGTTCCACCAAATAAATAAATAAATAAATAAATAAATAAATACACATTTAATATGTTTATAGGAAAATAGATTCACTTGGAAAATATGATGTGAGGGAAATAAACCAGACACACAAGTTTAAATACTGTACAAAGTCTCTCATTTTAATGAGGCCAAGTGCAAACAAAGGCAATTAAAAATGGATAGAGGCAAGGAACAGATTTCTCGCAATAGAGAAGAAATCTGAGGGAACAAGGGTGAGGGATGACGAAGACAGGAAGTAGAGCTGAGAGGAAGGAAGTGGTGTCATGCACAGGAATCTTGTAAACCAAATATCATAAACCTCATGCACCATAATATAAGCTAAAACAAGTATTATCAACATGTATGAGAAAGGGGATAGGGAATTCAAGGAGAGGGGAGAAAGAGACCAGGGTGGTCACTGACAGAAAAAAAAAAAAAAAAAAGAGCTGTAGTATGTGCACGTAACTATCCTAAGATGACTGTATACTGCATGAATTGCAAGTGCATTCCAATAAAATTTTAAAATTATAAAATAAGGAAACCATGACACAAGCTCAACATGACAGATTGATTTCAGAACAAACCTGAGAGGGATTTGAGACCAGCCTTGAGACCAGCTCTGATCCTCTCATAGAATCTACGAGATCTTTCCTGGGATCACGGCATGTGGGGGTTCAGTGAAAAGGGATGTAGACGCCTGCTGAAAGCAGGCTTGAGAGGCACAAGGGGTGATGGCTGCCCAAGGTCAAGGCTTGGGAAAGCTCAAGGAGAAGTTGCTATGGACAGCAGGGTTGATAATGACAGGAACCCCTGGGTGTGGCTGTGCGGCCTTGGCTGGGATGGTGGTGGTTGGAATCTATCACATCCTCCAGAAGAAAGCAATACCTTGTCCTCACATGGACAGAAAATGGAAGGGCAACGTGTCTGAACACAGAGAAACCTTGCTTGTAAATGAGTGAAGCGAGGGAGGAGCCCACATGACCCAGTCCCCCCTAAAGGCTCCATGTCTTAATGCTATCAAGCTATCGTATCAGCAGCTCCAATATTTTGGAGGAGACTCATGCAAACCTTAGCACTTCTGACCCCTTCTGCTTTGGTTTTATTTAGCATTCCAGCCAGAAATGTATTTTTTCGTGGTTTGGGGAGCTTGGAGCCCAAGGTTTGCCAGTTTTGGTTTCTCCTGGGCCATTTTCCTCGCTTTGAATATGACTGCCTTCCTGTGACATCCTCTCAAGGTCTTTGCCCAAAACATAACATCCTTGTGGCCTGATCTCTTCTCAAAAGAGCACAAGACGTGTGGGATTAAAGTTCACACATCTGACTTCATTTTACATGAATTACTTCTAGAAATGTCTTGCCTTCAAATGTGTTCAGATTCTAAGATACTGGCAGTCAGGACTTCAACATATGAATTTGGGGGAAGTATATATCTCAGAATATAAAATTCCATCAGTGAGATGTATATATTCTTGCCATTTCTCCTTCTTGTCTTGCCACTCCCCTCCCACACTTCTGTTTCTGTATATCATCTCCCAAATAAACCAAAGAAATCTATCTTTTTCTCACGGTCTACTTTTAGAGGAAATGAATCAATTCTCTTAAATTCTGACCAATTGAATTAACAGCTCTGTACTGGGGTTAGTAAAAGGTTGAATATAAAAAGGGAGGATATCAATAGGTTTTGGTTACAAATCATATAAAGCTCCCTATAAGCAGTGTAACATTAGAAGAACCCATCCCACCAAATCTAATTTTTAGGCACTGTGACCTAAAGATGGGAAGCTAAGGGAATCAGATATGGTAAAGGCACTAGCACAAATCTACCTGTCTGTTTAAACCTTGACAATAGAATGAAGTGTAGCATGTGAGAAGACAGTCAGTATCTTCAAAGGAGGACAGAGTGTGCATATGTTGCACCATGTGGCCATGACAGTCCCCTCTGGAGTGCAGTACTTTGTCTGCCATGGAGTCATCCAGACATTTATGTAGTATTTTTAAAGGAAAAATGTAGGCTTCATCATCTCTTGGGCTCAAAATATTTTTCTCTCTGCTTTGAAATCTTATTTCAATTTTGGAAGAACACAAATGTCTCAGGAGAGCATCAGCAGAGGGAGCTGCCTGGACTTCACAGAGTTAAGCTTCCTCAGAGAAGCCAAGGGCCTGCTCCATCCACTGCAGCTGTTGTACTTCTCTCCCTTAGAACTGGAACTGCATCCAGTTCTAAAGCAAGTGCCGTGACAAGTGCCATTCTTTTGCCTCCGAGAATGAGCATAACACTGGACCACTTTCATTCTCTGACCTGTGAAATATCTGAGATAAGCTACTGCCACTCTCTACCCTCTAGGGCCAAGCCAATACTGCTCTATTCTATCTACACCTCTTAGCTCTAGCAGCTCCATGTTGCTAGGGGACTTAAGCTAAAGCCATCCATTCCTTCCCAAGAAAATGGTACCCTAGCAGAGTTGCTACATCGACCCCTGAGCTGCTGTTTGTGTCCTGCCCCTCAGCACCAAAAATGGAGCTGTATACAACAACCCAAGGAAATCATGTGAAGGCATATATTCTATAAGCCAGTCCCAGTTGCTCTGGGTTTGAAATGAAGCTGTGCCATTCTTCCCTATGCAGAGAAACAGTGCCCATGCTTCATCCCCCTCTTCTAGTCACTGCCACACTCTGGCCTTTGAGGCCTGAGCTGGCATTGCATGTTGCCCCAGAGAAAATGGTTAGCGAGCAGGGCTGTCATAGCATTCACATCAGAGCTGAAGTGGCATTGATAACGCTTTGGGAGTTGTTGCCCTGCCTCAGCCAAGCGTCTGTGCATTTTAAGGCTGAGCTGACACAACATTCTGTAACCCAGGTAAACAGAGCATTGGTGCTGTAGGGCACACTGTCATACAGGTCAAACCATGCTAGTATCTTCCCTTCCAGGCCCTGGACTAGACCTCAGGGGCTGATCTGCTGAGCCCTCTTCCTCTCAGACAATAGTCAAGTCTCAGATGTCCTGGTCTGCAGGCCCAAGAAAAAGCTGCCTTCATTTTGGAGTCCTTGCTGGGTCTGCACCTGGCCTCACAGCATCTTGGGTGCTGCTGCATCCCACTGTCTCAGGGACCAAAGTAAGCAGCGCTGGATGTGCAGATGATCTATCAACTTTTTCTAGCAAACAGAACCATTGCCCTTGTAGTGAGCATGCTCAGCCTAATCTGTAAATGAAAAGATTTTTCCTATGAAAATCATTCTGTGAAGTTTGAAAAAGGTGATTGTTGGACTGTTCAGACATTCAGAAATCAGTGCAGGGCACAGGAAACATGAAAGGGGAAGGAAACATTATGCTAACAAAGGAACACAACAGCCATCTTGCAACCGACCCCAAAGAAGTGGATATTTATGAATTGCCTGCAAAAGAATTCAAAACTATGAGCTTTAGGAAACTCAGTGAAGTTTAAGGAAATACAGGTATAAAATCCAACAGAAAAGAAAATATTCATGATCTGAATGAGAATTTAACAAACAGGTAGGTATCATTAAGAATAAAAAAATCTTGGAATGAAGAATCCAAACCATTGATAAAAATGTAATAGATAATGTTGGCAGCAGACTAAGCCAAATGGAAAAATGTTTGACTTAAAAATAGATATTTAAAATTATCCAAACAAGAACTGGCCAGTTAGCTCAGTGGACTAAAGCGTCTGCTTAAGCAGAGCTCAGTGCGTGAGTTTGATCCCCAGAGTGCCATGCCAACCTCACCCTGGGGCACGCTGAGATGGAGATTGTGACTGGACATGGTGGCATATACCTGTAATCCCAGCATTTGTCAGGCTAAAAACAGGAGGATCACTACAAGTCCAATCCTTGTAGTGAGACCCTGAACACCCTGTAGACCCTGTACCAAAAACATTTTTAAAAAATTATACAAACTGAAGGAGAAAAAAATGAATGAAGGCAGTCTATAGGATTTTGTGTATAAAATAAACATTCAGATTAGAATATTAAAATATTCAAATTGGAAAATTCAGAAACGACTAAGAGAATAGAAAACATTATTTATTGAAATAATTCTTGGAAATTTCCCTAGTGTTAGAAGCAGTGTGAACATACATATACAAGCATCTAAAAACTTCCCAAACAAATTGAATTTAAAGAGGTCTTTACTCTGCACACTATAATTAAATTGTCAAAAACTAAAGTGAGGAAGAAAAATAAAATAAAGCATCAGGAAAAAACATAAAGTTGTACATAAAGGAATTCCCACTGCACTGTCTGTGAGTTTTTCAGCAGTAACCCCAAAGGCCAGATGAGAATGAGATGATATATTCAAAATGATGAAAAGTATTTCAGATGTCATCCACAAATACTACAACAAGAAATGCTATCCTTCACATTTTAAAGAGAAAAAAAAATGTTTACCTAGACCAGCCTTATGAGAAATGCATAAGGGAGTCATACCTGGAGAAGAAAATAAATGATAACTAATGCATGAAAATACACAAAAATAAAAAAAACTCACTGATTAATAGAGTGTTTGCACAAAATAAAATGAGAAGGAACACTAAACCTTAGCACTATAGAACATTTCCAAGCACAAAGATTTACAGTAAAAGAAGGGAAAAGGACAGTAGGTATACATTGATCAGTGATCCAAACTTGTGTGTAGTGTAGGTGAGGCCATGGACATTGTCTTCAGCATCACAAAA
>NW_004524629.1:11536490-11537095 GCF_000260255.1 Octodon degus
TAAAAAAAAAGACAAAGATAAGAGTATAAAGAAATAGTAGTTGGGAACTTCAAAACCTTTCTTTCATCAAAAGAAAGAATAACCATTCATTTAAATTGGAGCAAAGCTACCCTAAAAACCAATTGTACCTGATAAACATATTTTTTGTTGCTCACTACGTTTTGTTAGGACAGGTCTTCACTACATAATGTTTACTTTTCTTGTGTTGAGTTGGCACATGTACATAACCTGTGCTAATTCCCTTTGCATTCCCTTTCCCTCTTTTTCTTCTCTCTCCCATATCTCTTGATCTCCTCATTTAAGGAAGTTCCATGTCCCTACTTACTATTGTCTATTTTTATTTTGTTCTTCATTTACAATTTGAGTTTCTCATAAAAGAGAACCTCCATAATATTTAAAATTGTGGATTTCATTTATTTTTACCTGATATTAGGACCTGTAGGCTCACTTGCTTTCCTTCAAAAGACTCAGGTTTATCTTTCTTTAAAGCAGAGCAGGACTCTGTTACATGTAAATACTACATTTTCTTTATCCATTCATCCATTGATGGCACTTATGCTGCTTCCAAGATTTACCTATTATAAACTGTGTTGCTATAAATATAT
>NW_004524629.1:11537335-11542123 GCF_000260255.1 Octodon degus
ATAAATACCAAGTTTATGAACTACATAAATCAAAGAGGAAAAATTTCTCCCAAATTCATTCTATGAGGCATCTTCTGAAAAGAATTAAAAGCAGGATCCCACAACAATATAAGCATTTCCATGTTTAATTTTTTTAAACTTTCTTTTAAAACCTGAAAGTAGCCTGACTTTATTAAGTTTAAATTATGCAAGCATTTCCAACACCAAAAATGCCATGAAACCTTTGTTATAATAGCTACCAACCCAGGGATATTCACTGTGGGTCAGCATCAACTATGAGTCCTACACATATCAATTAATTCTTCCTCCCACAGACTTGCTAATATCTTTTTAAAATTAATTTTATTGAGAAAGAAATATCAATGAGATAGTTTCAGAACAGGTTAGTAGGACAGTTACAATAATTAATATATTGCATATTGTTATTTTGTAGTAGTTATTCATATACAAGATGTGGACATGTTATCTTGTCTAAACACCATTAATACAAATTTTTCTTCTAATAGAACTAAGAGAAAGTAGCTGTATATCTATTCTAACTATTCTGCATATACGGGTACAAAATGATCCTTCACTTATATCCCCTTTTTTGTTTAGTTTTGTCAGTGATGGATGTTCCATTGCCATTCAAGATCACTGAGGACGCAGGACATAATAGAACCTATATTCTAACATCCTGTTACTCCGTGGTGTCCCAAACTTTCTGATCAAGGAGATTATGGGGCCACATAGGAAAGTGATCAATGATGTATAATGTGCCTAAGGAGATTAATCTAGAGAGAAAACATGCTCTCAGGCTTTCACAGAGAGCAAATGGGGCAAGCAATGGCCATGACTCATCCACATGACTGACTCTAACAAAAGATCTGCAAATTGCTCTACAGTGTTTCAGGGTAAGTCCTGAGGGGATTTGACTGACCTTGTCATATACACAAGTTACATTTCTTGTTATATATGTATTGGTTTATCTTGGTCTTAACTATCCAGCAGAAAAGTATAAAAGTGAGATATAAAAATCAAAGCCATATTAATATGCTGAGCTATAAAAGACTCAAGTCAACAACTTCTGACATTGCTAGTCCTATGGATAACCCTCTACTATTACGGACTACTGGACTATATTGGATTATTTAGTATTTCCATGTTTAAAGTGGCATGTTTTGTATTAGCTAAATCTGGGAAAGAGCCCAAATGCCAACCAACCAATGAATTGATGAATATGTGTATACTGCTCATCCATAAGAAGTATAAATGAGACATTTCTAGGCCGACTGATGTACCTTGAGACCATACTCTCAAGAGAAATTAATCAGATACACATGTGTAAATATCCTGAGAAACCAAAACTGTAAATAAAGACAAAAATGTATAATGATATTGTGAAACAAAAAAAAAATGTTCAAATGGGAAGAGAAACTGGGAAGGGAGGGGGGAGACAGAAAGAGGGAAAATAAAAATGAGAAAAGAAGGAAAAATGTATAAAATATGTCTGCATCTTGAACAACAAATAACCACTAGGAAGACAGTATGCACTGTGCTAATTTTTGAAACTGTCCTACCAATTTGGTTTGAAAGTGTCTCATTGCTATTTATTTTTCAGTAAAATTATGGAAAAAAATAAATAAACAAAGCTATTGTAAATAAAGAGGGGAAGTGGGGTTGAAAGAAGGTTAGAGCAACAGGAAAAACAATCAAGGTACACCGTGTACAGGTACAAATTCCCTATGTTGAATGTGATTCATACTTGTACATAAAATGTACCAATAATTCCTACTTACACATAAAATGTGACAATACACTTAATTATTTATAACTAAAAAGATATACTCTGAATAGCAGATATATGAAAAAAATGCTCAACATCTCTAGTCATCAGACAAATGCAAGTCAAAAACCACAGTGCAATAGCTCTTTAGGACAGTCCAAATGGTTATTTAAAAAAAAAAATTGTATGGTTTCTGACTAACACGCGATTACAAGATAGGTGCTGATTCAATCAGGTGGGGTGGGCGGGGATATGGCTCAGTGGAATAAGCACTTGCCTGACAAGCGCAAGGGCCTGAGTTCAATCCCCGGTTCTACCAAAAAATATAAAAAAATAATAATAAAAAAATAATCAGAGGCCAACAGTACTGTCTCCCTACACTTGGTTCAGTGTCTTATAGCCTCAGTGTTGAATGGATATTTCACTTAGAAGAAATAACACAACTCTCCATAGTGGTTACTGTTTTATATTTACTGCAACAGTTTGGAAGTGCTCATTTCCCTCTGTATTTCACCAGCATTTGTAAATTTTACATTGTCAAAGATTATTCTGACTAGTTATTCTAACTAATGTGAGGTAAGCACTAAATGTAGTTTTGATTTGCATTTCTCTAATGGTTAAAGATGTTGATCTTCTTCCCATAAATGTATTATCCACTTGTACATCCTTTGAGAAGCATTTGTGCAGTTCATTTGCCCATTTATTAATTTGGCTATTTGATTTTGGAGTTTGAGTTTTTATGTACCCTAAATATTAATCCTCTGTTGGAAGAGTAACTGGCAATGATTTTTCTCCCATTTCATAGGCCCATCTCATCATTCTATCATTCTTTCTCTTATTGTGTATGCATTTTATTTTGATGTACAGTAACCTTGTATATTAATTGTTGCCATTATTTCCTGTGTAACTTAGGTACTATATAGAAGGGCATTGTTGTTACCTATTGTTTGAAGTGTTTTCTCTGATTTTTCTAGAAAAATATATATGTGGCCAGCCAATTTTCCCAGCATCATTTGTTGATGAGGCCATCTTTTCTTCACCCTGTGCTTTTTATTCCTCTCTCCAGAATCATGTGGCCTAGTTTGCTCCAATCAGATTCCATGTCCAGAGTGTCACATCGCCTCCCAGGAGTGCCACAGGCTGCCAGTAGCCTCTTTCAGGGATATTTTAGATCTGATCCATTACATAGGAAATCTTAATTTATGTTGATTTATCTGTAATCACTCAGGTATGTGTATACATGTGTATATTAAAATGTCATGACATTTAAAGTTAAGATTTATGTGTGTATTATGCGCAAATTAATTTTTATTTTTTCTTTCCTTTATTGGATATGGGGTCTCACTACACAGTTCAGACTCACAGACTCATCTCATAATGATCCTCTTGTTTCTGTCTGCCCAGCACTGGGATTACAGGCTTGTGCCACCAAGCCCAGTTTCAGGCAGGCTCAGTGCACCTGGGAACAGAGCAGGTGCATGTGGTACTGGCTATTGAACCCAGATCCTTGCATTTGCTAGGCAGGTACTTAGACCACTGATCTACCTTCCCAGCTCAATTTAAAAAATATATAGTGCTAGACATGTTTTGTAGTCCTAGAGAATCAGAAGGAGGCCTGAGGGATATATGCATATATCATAATACATGCATGCACATACATGTGTATATATAGGGTTTTCTTCAAAATTTTCTAGGCAGTCTATGTGATTCTGATTCACATCTCTGTTTTCAAAGCATTAGATAGATCAGACATTGTTCAAGGAGACAGCCACCACAGGTACAAGTTCTAGATCTGCAAATAAAAAGCTATGTAGTCTTGGACAGCACAGTTCAGAAGGGTCTAGACTAGAGGAGATTTCAGATGACTTTCAGCACAAATGTTGTTAAATCTATCACATAAATTCATACCAATCAGCCAACACACTGAAAAGTCCAGCATTAAAACCAAAGAGGTGGCCGGCAAGATAATTCAATGGTCTAAAGTGTCTACTTAGGCAAGTTCACACAGGCTCAGGGGACTGTAATCCCCTGCACCACATGCTCTTCCAGCCCCACCCTCAGGGCGGGCTGAGCAGGAAAGAAAAAAAAAAGCAAAACAATAAAACCAAAGGAAATAACACTGTCAAAAACATGATATAATTTTAGTTACAACCTCCCCAAAATTATGTTATTCTGTGTGTTTTTCATGTAGTATCTTAAGAAATTCAATTTTCTATATTATTCTTAGGTGCAGACTCAATGGCAAATTCTTAAAATATGGTAACACATTAAGCTATTATCTGTCATTATTACTACATTATGGATATAGCAACAGATCATTTCAATTTGATCGTTACTAAAATTCTACTCTTTAGGAATAAGAGGTAGAATCAAGGTAGTTTGGAACATAGTGAAAACAGCATGGAATGAGAGAAAGGAATTTTCACTCACAATTTATATTATGTATTAACTGTCTGTCTTTTAAAAGGTTCCTTTTCCACCTAGATCACTCCTCAGTCAAATGTGGGAGAGATATTTCAAGGATCAAGAGTACTACATCTTACCCAAAAGCCTGTGCTAAAGATTGAAGCCAGGGACTCAGACTAGGCAAGTGCCCTTCCAATAAGCTATGGCACAAACATGGTTGTAAATTCCTACAAATCTTTTAGGTCTGATATGGGAAAGGCAAAAGGGAATCTTAAGTTTTAAAGTTATGTCACTGGCTTTCCATAATTTCGAAGGAGAGATCCACAAAAAGCAGAGACAATGGTGGGCAGCTGCTAGAGAACACTAAACCTGGTCTGTTTGTCTCTCAAGCCAGTGCTAGGCTCAGAGTAAGAGCAGGGGTAATCCCCATTCCATTGTCTATGTGTATGCACTCCTCAGTGTTCACCATGGACAGACCAGCCACTATCTCCTGAGGAGAGGAATACACTCAGTTCCTTTGGACAGCTCATAGGGAGGCAGTGATAATCCACCATAAAAGTGCAGAGGTAGGATGTGCTGACACCCCTGCAGGATTCAGTGCCTTAATGGACAGCACC
>NW_004524629.1:11542841-11547730 GCF_000260255.1 Octodon degus
AGTAGACTGCCAAGCTATCTCCCCAGCCCAAGATTTCAGATTTTGAAAACTGAAAAACATTCAGAAAAACCCACTCTCTTTCATATTGTGCCTTTCAGTCTCAGGAAACCACTACTACTCCCCTGGCCTCTTCCAATAGTAAATGCTGCTAATCCAAAGTTGTTCAGCCAGGAAACACAGCTGTGTGGAGAGTCACCTAGAAACTCAAAGAAAACTACAAGTTCAAGTCTCCCAGGAAAGAGCCATATAGATGACACTGACTACAGGTTGCTACTGATCTCAGCCAAATAAGAGGTTCACTGAGTGCTGAAGGGGGACAAAGGGAGAGAAATCTCTGTAGTTAGAATCTTGCCCCATCTTCATTTGATTTCTCTCTCTCTCTCTCTCTCTCTCTCTCTCTCTCTCTCTCTCTCATCTCCTTTCCTCTCCCATATTTTTTCTTTGTGAGCTCTGGATCTCCTCCCACACCCCTTAAAGAAATGTTTAGTTTCTGTTTGTAATGAGCCCCAGGAAGCTCACTGGGCTTTGCCAGAACATTGCCTGTAATTTAGGGTGAGTTATGTTTCAATTACCTCTATATTATAGTGTAGTAGTAAGGGAAGGCATTTTGTCATGTCAGGGATACAGGCAAGAGAAAATATGGACACCCCCATTACAGGCTGTGATGGAGCAGTTTTAATAATATTGGGGGGAAATGGAACATAAATGCTTCGTGCTGCACCGTTATTGCACATTAGCAGTAGCAGCAGCAGGTGCTGAGGAGCAGAGAGGAGGCTAAAGCCAGGGGCACAGGTATGTTGAGTCCTGGAGTTTGCCTCTAAAAGGCAAAAAGTCCTATTAAAACCTTGGACATGTTTGATTTTGTGTGTGTGTAAATAAAAACCTTACCAAAGACATAAAGCATTAACTTTTTAATAAAGAAATCTAATTTCCAGTGAGTTCCCCATTCCTGTGAGAAAGATAACTCTTACAAGTGCTTTCTTTCTCCCTCTATACCCTCTCTTTCATTTTCTCCAATACTTTATTTTCTTGACACAAATAGTAGTCATTGCTCAGAGAAGGTGCATTATTAGACCGCTTTGTAATTCAAACCACCTCTTATTCAGGTTACCATTAGATACTAAAAGAGGAAAATATGTATTGGCTAAATGGCCTTGTTATGAATGTTGCCAGTTGTAAATGGGAGGGCGGCTGTCCCCACACAAACCTTTCTACACCCTTCCTCCATTTATCACTTACAATGGAGTTCAGCTAATGCTGATTTCCACTTTTTACTTTTTTAAAATGGGGGGGCGCATTTGGGTATTTTTCTTTGTTACAATGGGTTCTTTCAAAAAGAGGAAGTGGCAAAATGTAGCAGCCGCTGCTGAAACAGACCATGTGCTTTGAGGAGTGCTGGTTTTCAGGTGTGGGGCTCTGTGAAAGGCTGTAAGAAAAATGAAGGTGAGGCAGCTTGGTGCATCCAACTGCCATTTATCTCTGTTCAGTTAAAACAAATGCAGTCAGTCAGAAGCACCTCTTATTTAATCAAGGAGAAGCAGGCTTAGTAACTAAAATAAATATTGTACGTACATGGTTGGCCTAACTTTCTTCTAAGCAAAGTAACAGAATAAGCCAAAGATAAAAAGGAACTACATGAAACATTGCTATGCATGTGAGAAATATATAGGGAATTACAAAGTTTGACACTAACTTTGGCTGGGGAAGATACACATGAAAGACAGACAATTATGCATATATGTTTCCTGGTTTCTTTTCCTGTTTATAGATTAATTTTAATTCCAGAAAATTCAAAAAATTTACATATAGTAAACACCTGTTATTATCTTAGATAATTTAATCTGCATATAATTTTATCTAATGCCTTGTAATCTTTTCTGCATTCACTCATTTATTCAACAGTAATGCCAATCAACTATGCAATGAGAATCCCCATTCAATACAGAATGAAGACACCTGGTGACAAAAATAGACATGGTCACAGTAGTATTGTCCTGGAGTTTTCATTCTACTGGGAGATCCAATAAACAAAAACTTACACTTTGTGATACATGCCATGAACCAAAGTGCTGTGTGCAAATCTAGTAGTAGAGAAACAGTATTAGGGAGTCTTCAAGGAAGCCGGGCTCATTGAGCTGGTGAGTCTCGCCCTGCTTTCCTTCAGTGCTGTGGGAAAATTCTTCTGTCATTAACAGTCTTGAGAAACATGCTTGTTGACTGGTTTGTTTTTAAGCTAATTTTAATTTATCAGTTTATGACTTATATATCATACTTAATTGTTCTTTGTGGTCAGGTCTCAAAATTGCTCATCACTGTTCACATTTATGAATGATACAATAATTATTTCGTAGAAAAACATCATTTATTGGAATCTCTTATTAAAGAAAATAGATTCCAAGACCTGGACTCAGTAGTTAAAAGGTCTGAACAGTTTAAGGGCTTTTAATATAAATTGATAAATGGCCCCCAACACATTTACCAACATAGAGGAAAAAGGGATTTTCTTTCTATCTGGAAAAGTCCAAGCCTGGCACCATAAAATGTCAGTAGATGAACAGGAGAAAAAGCACACAAATTTATTTATGTTCACATATGCACAGGAGCCATTCTAAATGTGAAACTCAAAGACAAGTCAAAGGATTGGAGCTTACATACTCCCCATAGGAGAGAGGGAAACAGAGGACTAGATACACTTTCATACTGATAAGTAAGTTTTAGAATGGACACAAAAAATGCACAACATCCTGAGACAAACATCCTCTGAGCTCTGGAGAACCAAGGACCCAATGCTGGAAGGTAGGTCAAGCTAGCTCGGAGCTCTCTACTTCCCTTATGCAGATGAAGTCTCTTAGTTGGAAGGTCTCAAAACACAAGATGTACAAGTACGTAGAATAAATAGGGGGAGACACTTTGGTTTTGTACTCTATGAATTACTTTTCCCTAGCTAATGAGGTTTCAGAAAGGGAGTTCAAGACAATAATATAGTTTTTGGAATTATTTCCTTCACTCCCATAGGAGACTTCAGACAGCCTCTTCCTGCACTTCAGAGAGAGTGGCACAGAAACAAAGGAATGTTAGGTTAAGTGTTTTGAGGGTTTTTTTTTGTTTGTTTGTTTGTTTGTTTTTCTTTTTTGTTATTGCTTTGACTTTTGAACTTTCCCACATTAAGCGAGAACTGTGTACTGGTCTACATCACCAGTCCAGAGAAATCTTGACCTTAACACAGCTTCTAAGGTCTTCCACTTTGCAGTCCTTGAAAGTGATGAGCACTAGCCAAACTATGCAGGGTTCCTATGGTCTCAGCTCCCAAGCACTCATGATTAGGCTCATCTTGTCTTAATGGAAAGAACTTTTAGAACAAGCAATGTTACCCTTTTGGACTAAAATAAGGCCATTTCCTCTAAAGAAGCACTATTTCTTGCTCTTAGGTTTAGTGGTGGGCCTTTATACTGCTCTTTATAGGTTGTTGTGGAATGAGAATTGACTGTAATTAGAAGTCTATTTAACATTTCATCAGACAACCAGTTTCCCTTTGGTCACTTGATTAATGAAGCTCTTGCAATCTGAGCTCTCAGGGAGGCCACAAATTCTGGGAAAGCTGGGGACATTGAAATACTATATCTCAAAAAAAAGCAAGAAAAAAAGAGAGACAGAGGCAGAGAGAGACAGAGGAGAGAGAGAGAGAGAGAGAGAGAGAGAGAGAGAGAGAGAGAAAGCAAAAGCAAGCGAACCCCAGTATGAAGGCCTTGGACTTACTTCCCAGTGCTGAGAGGAAAGAAAGAAGAAAGCATGTATAGATTGTTCCCCCAGGCCTTGCTATAGGGATTTATATGTTTGCAAGTGTTAACTCATTTTATTCTGACCTGTGAAGCATGGATTTCCACAATCCTAGTTATTAATGCAAATGCAAAGACACAGAATGTTAAGTAGTTTATTCATCTCTACATAGCTAATAAACAAATCTGACTCCATGTTTGGAGTCAGGTGGTACACCTCCAGAAATTAATATTATTGTCAATATTTCCCTGAATTATTTTGAGAAAAAAACAATATTATCCTTCTGTTCAATAGGCCTTGATTTACTTTGATCTTAACCTCTAACAGAAAAGTATAAAATCAAGGTATAAAAAGTAAAATGATATTAATATGCTCAGCTATAAAAGGCTCAAGTCAACAACTTCTGACATTGCCAGTCCTAGGGATAAGCCATTACTATTACGGACTACTATACTATATTGGATTATTTTGTTGAATTCACACACCTAGAATATTTAAATGGCAATGGAATACCCATCTCTGACAAAATTAAACAAAAAAGGGATACAAATGAAGGAATATTTTGTATCTATATATGAAAAATAATTAGGATAGATATACAAATACTTTCTCTTAATTCAATGAGAAGAAAGATTTGTACTAACAGTGTTTGGACAGGATATCATGTCTTTATCTTGTACTATGAATAACCACTGTGAAGATAACAATATGCAATTTATTAATTATTGAAACTGATTGGATTTGAAACTGTCTCATTGCTATTTGTGTCTCAATAAAATTAATAAAAAAGAACAAAAACCAATACTGCTTGTATGCTTAGTAGTAGAATAAAACACTATCACTTTTTCACTTTTAGGCAGTTTGATTCCCAAACCTCTTACTTCTCTTATCCACTGATAAATATTGAGACTTTTATTTATTTCTTAAAATTTCTTCTCATTAAGAATACAACATTGTCTGTTATCATGAATGTTGGGTATTTTTCTCTCCATATTTGTCACTTAATTGAATTACTGACATCTGTGTGTAAACAGAAGCAGTAGTTTTATTCACTTTTTTGTCTGTTTAACCAAATGTATTCTTTTTTTTTTCATTTCTTTTTCATGGCTTTT
>NW_004524629.1:11549316-11550589 GCF_000260255.1 Octodon degus
TAAGCATATTCAGAAGACCAGAATGACAGGCACTCCAAGCATAAAACTACTATTACAAATTACTATCTGCAGTGCAGTAGCTTAGTTCACAGGTATCAGCATATATAGTTAGTCAAGGTGAGAATCTTTCCAATTTAATGCTAGATTAAAAAGTCTTTTGAAGACTCTCAGGATCATTGCCTTGCTCATCTTCTACATATAACTGTATGGCTTGACTTACTCATGTTTCATAGCTCTTCTCCTTTCCCTTTCTTGGTTAGTTAGTCCTTGAGATCCTACTTTCCTTTTACTTGTATTATACCTTTTTATTTGTATTTCTTCTTTTGAGTTCTTATACAAGGGAGACTATACGATATTTACACATGTGTGTCTGGTTTATTTCACTTATGAGTATATGTTTAAGTGGCATCCACTTCAATATAAAGGCTTTGAGTTTATAATTCTTAATAGCTGAAAAATACTTCATTGTGTAAAAATACCACATTTTTTTCAGCCATTCCTGAGGTGATGGGCATCTTGGTTATATCCAAGATTTGGTTATCACAAATTGTGCTGCTATAAACATAGGCAAAAACATATATCACTATGATATGATGTTTTCAGATACTCTGGGAAAATTCCTGGTAGAGTAATAGCTTGTTGAAATGGGATTTCCAGTCCAACTTTTGTAAGGAGTCTCCATACTGATTTCCATAACGGTTGCACTAGTGTACATTCCCACCAGCAGTGGAGAAGGGTTCCTTTTTCCCCACGGCCTCTCCAACATTTGTTGTTGGGTGATTTCTTTATAATAGCCATTTTTTTCTGGGGTGAGATGATATCTCAATGTTGCTTTAATTTGCATTTCACGAATGGCTAGTGATGTGGAGCATTTTTTTCATATATTTATTCATTTCTTTAATTTCTTCCTCTAAGAAGTGTGTGTTCATCTCAGATGCCCATTTCTGGATTGGGTGTTTAAATTTTGGGGCCCTAATGTTTTTTAGTTCTTTATAGATTCTAGAGTGCAGGCATTTGTCTGAGTACTTATTTTGTCATGAATTTTTCCAAATTTGTGGGTTGCCTTTTCACTTCGTTGGTAATTTCTTTTGACATGAAAAAACTTCTCATTAAGAGCAGGTCTCAGTTGTTAATTCTTTCACCTGTTTTCCGTGCGATTTGATTTCTGTCCATGAACTCTTTGCCTACTCCTATGTCTTCAAGAGTTCCTCCCACTTTCTCTTCCAGAAGACTTAGTGTCTCTGCTTTAATGTTTAGATCTTTAATCCATTTT
>NW_004524629.1:11562100-11562982 GCF_000260255.1 Octodon degus
GACCTGGACTTTTCTTTGCTGGTAGGTTTTTAATTACATCTCGTATTTCATTGGCTGTTATTGGGCTACTAAGAGTGGTTATATCTTGTCGATTCTGTTGTGGTAATTTGTGCCTTTCTAGGAATCTGTCCATTTCTTCTGTGTCTTTTATTCTGTGAGAATAAATATTCTCAAAGTAGCTATTGGTAATCTTCTGAATTTCCACTGAGTCTGTGGTAATTACACCCTTTTCATTCCTTATTGCTTGTATTTGAATTTTTTCTTTCCTCTGTTTGATGAGTTTAGCTTGGCACTTATCGATCTTATTTAATCTTTCAAAGAACTAACTTTTTGCTTTTTAAATTCTTTCAATTGTTTTCATTGTCTCAATTGAATTAATTTCTGCTCTAATCTTTATGATTTCTTCCCATCCTTTGGCTCTGTGTTTGGTATGCTCTTCCTTTTCTAGTTGTTGAACGTGCAGCATTAGGGTTTATATCTCTTCCCGTTCTGTTTTCCTAATGTGTGAGTTCACAGCTATGAATTTCCCTCTGAAAACTTCTATTCTCGTATCCCATAAATTACGATAAGTTGTGCTTGAATTTTCATTGAATTGTAGATATGGTTGAATTTCTTCTTTAATTTCATCTGTGACCCATTGCTTGCTGAGTAGGGTGTCATTTAATTTTCATGTATTTAAGTTTTTTTTTTCTGGTTTCTTTTGTCATTTATTTCCAGTTTCATTGCACTGTGGTCAGATAATGTGCATGGGATAATTTCTGTTTTCTTACATGTACTTAAGCATGACCTATGGATCAGTATGTGGTCTATTTTAGAAAATGACCCTTATGCAGCTGAGAAAAATGTGTATTCAGCTGTGTTTGGGTGGAACACTCTGTATAT
>NW_004524629.1:11563557-11569883 GCF_000260255.1 Octodon degus
GTTCCTCTCTAGAACATCTTTCAGTAGCCTGTGTAGGTTTGGCTTTATCATCACGAAATTCTTTAGCTGTTCTTTGTCATGAAAGTATTTCTTTCTCCATCAACCTTGAAAGAGAGTTTTGCAGGGTATAGTAGTCTGAGCTGGAATTTGTTTTCATAGAGGACTTGAAGTACTCTGCTCCATGCTCTTCTTGCCTTCATGGCTTTTGAAGAGAAGTTGGCCATAATTCTATTGGGTTTTCCTTTGATTGTTATCTGTTTCTTTTCTCTAATGGCTGTCAGTAGATTATTCTTGTGCTGAATTTCTGGGATCTTGACTATTATATGTCTCATTGTGTTTTTCATTGGGTTGAGGTTACTTGGCGTTCTGTATGCTTCAGTTACCTGAATGTCAGGTTGTTTCCTCATATTAGGGAAGTTTTCTGCTATTACTTCTGCCCATATTTTTTAATGTCATTTGTATTGACTCCTTCTTTCTCACTGATGCCTATTAGGCTCACATTGTTCATCTTTTCATCATCTTCCAGGTGATGGATTATTCTTTCCTGCATCCTCGTTGCTTTTAAGAGATCCTTTCTTACCTTTTCATTAGCTGCACCAGCGTCTTCAAGATCTGAAACTCTGTCTTCACTTTCACTTAAACCATTTTGCAAGCTTGTGATTGAGATTTTGTTTTCCTCTATATGTCTTTGCCTCTGCTTCATGCAATCTATTTCTTTCCTGTATTGCTCATTGAAGGAATCCTTCATTTTTCTAATGTCCTCTATTTTTTTATCAATATGTTCTTTAGAAGCAGTTGTAAATTCTTTTACTGCAGTGTTTTTTTCAGATTGGCTTTCCTCTCTATGTTTCTGTAGTTGCTTCTTTACTTCAGATGCTATGAGTTCTGAGAATTCTTTTTTTTTATTTCAGAAAAGAATTGCGCTCTGAGTTCCTCTATAAATTTCTGCTGCTTCTTATTTACTATCGACGCTCTTAATTCATGCATTTGAGCCGAGCTAATGTTCTCTGCATTTGTTAAGGTATGGCATTGGGTTCCCTCCATATGTTTCTGCATTTGATTCTTTACTGAAGATGTTATTAGTTCAGGGATTTCTTTTTTTTTTACTTCCAATCTGAGTTCCTCTATACCTTTCTGCAGCTGTTTCTTTATTTCATAAGCCATCGATTCATTAATTTCAGCTGTGTGATTCCCAATTTGTTCAGTGTTAGTGTCCTCTACTTGTTACGGGTGGGCTTGGGTTCTGAGGTGGCATTTTGTTCCTTCTCGTGAATATATGGAATGCTTCACGAATTTGCGTGTCATCCTTGAGAAGGGGCCATGCTAATCTTCTCTGTATCATTCCAATTTTAGTGTATGTGCTGCCGCAGCAAGTACTGATATATTTTTTGATGGAAGACAACATGTAAAAAAACCAAAAGATTATAACATGTAAATTGATTTTCCTCACAAAGTTAAAATAACTTCTGAAACCTTACATAGCTTCCTTACTACACTATTTTATGATAGATTAATTTTCAAATCATAAAATTTTAAGATGTTCTTTCCAGAATACAGCTAAATATTTTTAAATGATAACTTTAATTCATATTTGAATAGCTTTGCCTGTCTTTTCACCTAGTTTTTTTATTTGTGTGTGTGTGTGTGTGTGTGTGTGTGTGTGTGTGTGTTTGTGTTGGTTTCTTGATACGGCCTCACTAGGGAGTCAAGCTCACCTTGAACTTACTGTGTAGCCCACAATGGCCTTAAATATTCAGGGTTTTTGTCTCAGCTACCAAGCATTCATGTTCAGGCTTATCTTGTCTTAGTGGAAAGAACTTTTAGAACAAGCAGCTTTAACTTTTTAGACTGAAGTAGGGCCATTATAAAGGACTATTTCTTGGCCTTAGGTATAATGGTGGAACTTTATGATGTTCTTTATAGGTTGTTATGGAATGAGTGTTGACTGTAATCAGAAGTCTATTTAATATTTCATCAGACAATCATTTTCCCGTTGGTCACTTGATTAATAAAGTTCTCAATATTAGTTCACTATATTCTACTGACAAATGCTACATTATACTTTCTGTTTATATTTAGAGTATATTTGGATTCAATTTATTCATAGGTTATTTAGGATTTGCCTTTGCCTTTGAGATTTTATTTAGATAAAGACAAAATACAAATAACGGTATGATTTATGTATATTTTTATTTTAGCTCTACTACAATTTGTCAAGTTTGCTATTTGAGTCAGACAATATTATCATAAATCAGTAACATTACATTTTTTAAAAATTTATTTCTCTAAATCTTTGAAAACACCAGTATAGTTAAAAACATTGGGACTCAGAATTCTTTTAAATATGCATAACAAAATCTTAAAATTGTATCTGAAATATTTAATGGTCCAAGCTTTCTTTGGCATAATTTTATAGCAATTTTAAACAATTTCTCATAATATTAGTTCTCTCAAATTTAATGTGTTAGACATATTAATACTTCGTAATGTTTAAAAATCTCTTTTAAAATTATTTTCTCATCAAAATTTTTCCTTTTTTATTTTTTTTGTTGTTAACTAGTTTTTCCATGAGTTTTTCATTTTTTTATTTCTTTCCAAATTACTACAGTTATTTAAAGAGTTATAAGAATTTTGGGGAATGATAGTTGAGGACCTTCTTTATTTATGTATTTAATACACAATCTACAGGGTCTTACTCCAGTGAGACTTGTAGTGATCCTACCGATTTCAGCCTCTCAGGAGCTGAGATCACAGGCTCATGTCATCACACCCATCTCAATGGCTGTCTCAGTGAGACCCGGGGGCGGAGCCAGCACGGCACACCAGGGGATTGTACCCTGGCCCCTGTGCCTGCATTAGTCCGCTAAGCAATTTGGCAGGCCCAAGGACATTTTTTAATTGAGGAATAGATATGGATAGGAAGACAAAATGTCAGGAATGGCAAACCCAAACTTAAAGGGATGGAGATAGCACTGAGTCAGGAGGAGATGTCAGCATGCTTGTTTTTCTGTAGGAACAAATGCATTGCTCACCCACAGCAGGCATTGTTGGGAGTTGTGGCCAGGAACTAGAATTTATGGTAAACATTGGTGTGCCACTCTAAAACTGTGAGCAAGAAGTGGAAGGAAGAAAACTACATTATTCTAGGAAACACTTATGAAAAGGATTAGAAACTGAGGCTGAAAGAGCTTCAAGGAAACCACTAATATTCAACACATAGGGAAGAGTAGAAAGTAACAAGGGCCCTTTCCAACCACAGCCCAGGCCCAGCATATATGTGACAACTTCCGCCTGCTTGCCCACTCCCTGAATCCCTTTCCAGGCAGAGCCCAGGCCCAGCATGTGAGGAAGACATTTCACCTGTTCACCCGCTCCCTGAATGCCTTTCCAACCAGAGCCCAGGCCCAGAGTGTGCATGGGATGAGCCTCACACTTGTGGGAACCTCCTCCATCAGACAGGCCTAATGTAGAACCCTGGGTCAGAACTCCCTGCAATAAATGTACAGGCAAGACCTATATATCTAATCCAGGAGCTTAACATCTTGCCAAAAGGGCACAGCGGGTTCACTTCCATGGGCTGCAACAGGAAGAAGCTGAGCACAGCAGCCAGACTCAAGCCAAACACTCCTGGATGAGTTCAAACATGGTAGATCCTGACCCTGCAAGCTGAGACACTTTTCTAGACCCAGGTCTATGAGAACACCCTCTCTCTTTAACTCTTGATTGTGAGAGGGGGCAACAGGTAACCAGGGTTACCAAGTCTTCCTGGAAGATCCTATGTACATCAAGCGGAGGTAATCAGAGAGACCTTAGGAGAAATAATTTAAATACAAATTCCCAACTTAAGATCTACTTAATGGGGCCAGGAAGATAGCTTAGTAGAATAAGAACTTTCCTAGCAAGCACAAGGGCTTGAGTTCAATCCTGGGTTCAGGGGAAAAAAAGATCTGCTTAGTTACATAGAAATGATGTTTGCTCTTACTGTCTAAAATACAAACCCATTATTTAGAAAATATTGTCAAGTGCTAAATATCACTACCTATTATTAGTGTTCCTAATTGTAGCTCTGTAAACACATAATTGTAACTGCCTTAACCACATAATCTCTTTTGGGTAGGAATGTCAGTAGGTGCTAAGGTAATAACTGCACCAAAGCTCTACAACAAACATCAGAGGACAGTGCTATACAAAATGACAAAGAGAAGGAGCAAAATGCATTCTCAAGCCCTGAACCCACCCAAAACAAATTCAGAAGATACTAGCAAAGGAGAAATTGTAAATCACACACGTGAAATCTCTGAATTAATAGCTTCTAAAGTAAAGAAACAGCTGCAGAAAGGTATAGAGGAAATCAGATCAGAAATAATCTCTGAAGTAAAAAAGAAAGGATAACTATAATGAAATAATTAATAACCACTTCTAAAGAAGACACTGATTAAAAATACAGGAGAATAGGAAAAAGATGGAATCCTCGAATGAGCAACATAGGAAATCAATAGAATGCATGAAGCAGATTCAAAGAGATATAGAGGAAATTAACACTTCAGTCACAAGCTGGCAAAACCATGTGAATGAAAGTGAAGATAGAGTTTCAGATATTGAACATACTGTTGCAGCTAGTATAAAGGTAAGAAAAGATCTCTTAAAAACAACTAGAATGCAGGAAAAAATAATTCAAAAGTTTCAAGTTGATGCAAAGACAAACAACTTAAGACTAATAGGCATCAATGAGAAAGAGTCAATCAAAATGATACAAAAGTATACGGGCAAAAGTAATAGCAGAACACTTCACAGATATGGTGAAACAATCTCACATTCAGATAACTGAAGCATAGAGAACTCCAAATAACATCAACCCAATTAAAACCACTCTCAGGGCCAGGGAGATGGCTCAATGAAATAAGTGCTTCCTTGGCAAGCACAAGGAACTGAGTTCAATCCCCGGTTCCACAAAAAATAAAATAAAACTACTCTCAGATAAATAATAATCAAGACCCAGAAATCCAGCACAAGAACAATATGTCAAAAGCTGCTAGAGAAAAGAAACAGATCACATTTAAAGGAAAACCCAACAGAATAATGGCAGATTTCTCTTTATAAACCATCAAGTCAAGAAAAGCATGGAGCAAAGTACTTCAAGACCTCCAAGAAAACAAATTCCTGCCCAGACCGCTATAACCTGCAAAACTTTCTTTCAAGCTTCATGGAGAAGTGAAATAGTTCCATGACAAAGAAAGACTAAAGAATTTAATGATGACAAAGCCAATCCTACACAGACTATTAAAAGATATTCTAGAGAAGGACCAAAATAGCCAGAACTCCATGAATGAAAATGGGAGGAACCCATGAGTAGTACAAAGAATTAAACACAGGACAAAAAGGAGAATACAACAGCACTTAAATAACATGGAACTCATAAGCCAATGCATCTCAGTTACAACTATCAATGTAAATGGACTCAATTCACCAATTAAAAGAAATAGACTGGCATAGCAGATTGGGAAGCAACATACAACAATATGCTGTATGAAACAAACATACTTAACTCATAGAGAAATTCATAGGCTGAAAGTCAAAGGATGGAAAAAATTACTACTTACCTCAGGACGACAGAAAAAAACAAGGGTAACAATGCTGTTTGCAGACAGTCTCAACTTCAAACCAAGAATGATGAAAGGAAATAAAGAAAGCCACTACATACTGGTTAGTGTAAAAATACAAGAGGAAAAGGCAACAGTCATGAATGTGTGTGCACTAAACACAGAAACACCCATCTGTACAAGTCAAATCTTAATGGACCTGAAAAATCTAATATCCACTATCACACTCTTAACAGGAGATCTTAACACCCCCTTATCGCAAAAAGATAGGTCAAGCAGACAAAAAAATTAGTAAAGTAGCATAACTAAACCAGAACTCAGAACAAATGGACTTAGTGGACATGTACATAGTGTGCCAACTTACCGCAACTGAAACACATTTTTTTCAGCTGCACATGGGTCACTTTTTAAAATAGACCACATACTAGACTATAGCTCAGTATATGTAGGACAACAAAAATTATCCCATGCATATTACCCGACCACAATGCAATGAAACTGGAAATAAATGACAAAAGAAACCACAAAAAAACCATCAATACATGGTTATTGCACAACACCCTCCACAGCAACCAATGGGTCACAGATGAAATTAAACAAGAAGTTAAGCAATATCTGCATTTCAATGAAAATTCAAGCAAAACTCATTGGAATTAATAGAATGCAATGAAAGCAGTTCTTAAAGGGAAATATATAGCAGTGAAATCACATATTACAAAAACTGAA
>NW_004524629.1:11574464-11575270 GCF_000260255.1 Octodon degus
AAATGCAATTCTGGACACCAAAGACAAGGCAGAAGGCATTACAATTCCTGACTTGAAATTATACTACAAAGCTACAGTGATAAAATCAGCATGATATTGGCCAAAAAAATAGATGTGAGGATCAATGGAATAGATTAAAATGCAGATGCAACTGCAAACACTCTCAGCCATCTTATCTTTGACAAAGGCACCATACCTGCTTACTGGAGGAAAGATAACCTCTTTAACAAATTGTGCTGGAAAAACTGGCTCTCTACATGCCGAAAACTAAAACTTGTCCCAGGTCTATCACCATACACAAAGCTAAAGTCAAAATGGATTAAATATCTCAACATTAAGACAGAAACACCGAGTCTCCTGGAATAAAAACTAGGTGAAATCTTGAAGACGGAGGGGTAGGCAAACAGTTCACGAACAAAAATCAAACTGCATGGGAAATACCTGAAAGGATTAACAAGTGGGACCTCCTCTTACTGAGAAGTTTTTGCAAGTCAAAAGAAATTACCAACAGAGTATAAAGACAAACCACAAATTTGGAAAAACTCTTAACTAAGAAGCACTCAAACAAATGTCTTCCATCTAGAAGTCATAAAAATCTAAAACACAAAAGGGCCCCAATATTTAAAAACCTAATCCAAACATGGACATCTGAGATGAACACATGCTTCTCAGAGGAAGAAATATGAAGGCCGGCCAAATACCTTAGCTGATTAATGTACCTGCGAGTAGACGCAGGGGCCAGGGATTCGATCCCTGGGCCTGCTATGCCAGCCCTACCCCTGGGGTGGGCTGAGAAAGCAATTGAT
>NW_004524629.1:11576537-11579399 GCF_000260255.1 Octodon degus
TTTTGAACTGATAGTGTTAAGATAAGATATCATGTCTGCATCTTGTGCTAGGAACAACTACTACAAAGACAACAATATGCAATATATTGATTATTGTAACTGTACTACTAACCTGTTTTGCTACTTCTTTCTCAATAAAATCATTAAAATATAAAGAAAGATTACAAAAAATAAATAAATATTGTATTGTCTTCCTAGTGTAAGAACTCAAAAGAAGAAATAAAAATCGAAAGGCATAACAGTTAAATGGAAAGCAAGAATGTAACAATTAAACAATGAAGAGAAAGGAGAACAGTTAGGAAATATGGCAGGGGCAAAACCATACATTTATATAAACAAGATGGTTAAGGAAATGGGCCTAAGAATCTGCATCAGGTTTTTGAAAACAGCACTTAATGGGTACAATTCTCACCAAGATTATATGCTGATATCTGTGAATTAATCAACCAAACTTAGGATGGCAATGTGCAATACTAAAACCATGCTTGAAATACTGGTCAGTTTGGTCTTCTAAATGCATACTGCTTCTAATGTCATATCAATTATTGCTACACTCTTTAAAGTAAATGTCTGTAAAAAACGTAGTAACAGAAAACAAGAGACAACAACAATAATGTCATGGGATTGTCCAGCTACAATGTTGTATATGGTTTGATTTTTGAATTTCAGTGTAAAAATTTGTAATTTTTTTCACATTCTATAGGAATTTAAAGTTTAGAACATTCATAGTTGTTGGAAAATAGCAGTTCCGTGTTATGTCTAAGGCATTTGACATTCAGACAGATAGTGATGTTAAGCTCAAAGACATATGTTACAGGATAATATCATTATGTTTCTTTTCTGGATATTTAAAAACTAAAATTTACAGATGAAAAACTAGAGCAAAAAGAGGGGCTACAAAAATAGCCAGTGTTTTAGCCCTAGCTCTTCAAGGTCAGTGAAGACACAGGGTATAAGAAAACCCATGCTGTGACATCCTGTAACTCAGTGGTGTCCCAAATTTTCTCCTTTTCTGATAAAGGAGATTATGGGGCCACAGAGGAAAATGATCAATGATGTGTAGTGTCCCTGTGGAGAGTCACCTAGAGAGAAAAAAACCTTTTAGGCTTTCACAGACAGCAAATTGGTCAAGCAATGGCCATCACTTATCCAGATGGTTGACACTGACAAAAGATCTACAAGTTGCTGTACATGGCTTCAGGATAAATCCCAAGGGGATTTGACTGACTTTCTCAGATACAAAAGTTGCATTTTTAGTTATATTGGTCGTGCTTTAACTTGGTCTTAACCATCCAGCAGAAAAGTATAACCATGAGGTATAAAAGGTAATGCCGCATTAATATGCTGATCTGTAAAAGGCTCAACTCAACAACTTCTAATGATTGACAGTTTTTCTGATACCTCACTATTATTATGGACTATTGGACTATATTGGGTTGTTTTGCTTAATTAAAGTACCTACAATATTTGAACTGGCATCAAGTATGAAAAGGTCCTTTAAAGACTTCTCCAAATACAGCTTCTCTAACAGCAATGGAACATCCATCTCTGACAAAACAAAACAAAAAAGGTGTATATAAATAAAGGACCATTTTGTAATGAAAAAATTTATAAGTATATACAAAATAGTTAGGATGGATATATAGTTACTTTCTCTTAGTTCATTGAGAAGAAAGGTTTGTATAATATTGTTTAGATATCAGTCTGCATCTTGTCCTCTGAATAACTAGTATGAGGACAACAATATGCAATGTATTAATATTGTAACTGTCCTACTAAGTGTTTTGAAACTGTTTCATTGATATTTTTCTCATTAAAATAAATAAAATATTATAAAAATACTGTAACAAGTGATTTCACTCTGGAACTCTTATGGTTCCCTATAGCTTATCATCTGTTCAGGACACAGAAGACTGAAGACCTTGAGCAACATCTTGAAGATGGGAAATTCTGCGAGCTCCTGTAGAAATAAGCTGTGGAGGTGAAACGGAGAAACAACCTGTGAACAATTAGATAAGGCTCACAATTCAGCATAACTGTACTCATGTTTTTATCATCTTTAATAAGCACTATGCTCAGAAGAACAGAGCACCTTTGTTTCTTCATAAAGCTAGGAGAATAGGTCAGTTCAGGACTTCATTTAGGTGGAGTCCCTTGACTTCCCCAAAAAGATTTTCCTTGTTGTTTGCATCATTTGTGTCGCCATCAGGATTTGCTAGCCTGAACCCAGCAAGTGGTGTCCAAACAGACAGAGCCATGGCAAGCACAACTGACAGAACCAGTGGAACCTGAAACTGGAAGGAGCACTGGGTAAGTGAATTCCAGAACAAGGGATTTCAGTGCATGCAGGACTTTTTATTGCCAGGATAACAATTGGGTAGACATTAATGACAGAGCAAAAGGGTCTCAGAAAGGTTTTGTTCTGCCTGTCAAAGGATCCTGATGCTTTAGGCACCAAAGAACACCTTGTTAAGCCCTTACAGTTTGTGACAGCTCGATCCATGATCTCCTAACTGTAGTACCTTAGCCTTAGAAATATGTGATAAAGTTGTGAGAACTCTGAGGAGAGCTGAGGGACAAGGGAAAAAAGTTCCAGTAGGCACCCTGGTGCCATGAGGGCTAATACAGTCACCTTTGTCCTCATAGATGAGGAAAGAGAGACATATAGGTCTTGCTTTGTCTTGGTCTTAATCATCCAGCAGAACAGTATAAACACGAGGTATAAAAAGTAAAGACATATTAATATGCTGAGCTGTGACAGGCTCAAGTCAACAACTTCTGACATTGCCAGTCCTAAGATAACCCATTACTATTATGGACTACTGGACTATATTGGATTATTTTGCTGAATTCACACACCTA
>NW_004524629.1:11579894-11583371 GCF_000260255.1 Octodon degus
AGAAGAAGAAGTCAACAAGTCTATTGTGGAGTCTTCACCTCCTCTGGCTTACAAGCCAGAAAAATTTGAATGGTGGCCTATACCCTGCCTGTTCTTCCTTTGGGAAGTGGCAAAGGCAAAACAATGGCCATGGGAGGGGTGGCGTGGAGGAAACTCTCTTGCAGGAAACTTGTGGGGATGAGCACCAGGAGGGAGAAAAATAACTTGATGAGTCTGGCTCCCTCAGCTCTAGGACAGTTATAAAAAGGTACAGTATGAGACTCAACGCTGCTACTCCCTTAAAGCTTTTAAGGTTATATCACAAATGATAGACTCAAACTCATAACTTTGACTTTGTTCCTGGTAAAGTACTAAAACACTTCCCCTTGGAGTTACTTAAGATATATTCTACCTGATTGTACCATTAACCTACAAGAGTGATTCGTTTGGAGAGAACAACTTGCCACTTTCAATAACTTCCCTAAAATGCTGGGTAACAGTAATCGACTCCATCTGAGTTTAGGTGTTCCTATTCACAGATTAACACACCTACATAGTATTCTTTTGGATTATCCAAATCACCCCCCCCCCTTGTACCTTGAGCTTCAAAGCTAAAAAGCAGTTATATCTAGTGGAACAAGCTAGTCTACAACATCAACTGGTGGCATAGATCCAAAATTTCTTTCTTCCACTCCCTGATTATCTGCCAAACTTATTGGACAATTGATCCTTACTTTGAAGTTTTTAGAGTGCTCTTTTTGAGCCTTGGAGTCCATAAAAAATCACACCTTATGCTAAGCTCGTAATTTCTCCTATAATGATTAGAGAGTTAATGTATTATTAGTTTATGATCCTTACATCTTTGGGACCCCCCATTCCTTCTGAGAAATTTGAAACTTTGTTTCAATTGTTCATGTCACTACCATGTGTGCTAACTGTTTTGACAAAGGAAATCCTTGAATCTTGAACCGCTGATAAGCTCTTTCATTTTTAACTACTGCTCCTTTCATCCTTTCTAAAGTTGGTAATCCTGAACTCATTCCACAGGTGTGTATCATGTTTGCTGATAAATATATTCTACAAAAAGTCTTGCACAATGTCAGACTAATGAGGAAAGTTTCTTCCACCATCCAAAAGTCAAAATTAGGTGTTATCATGCGAACCTTGCAACCATTTCCCCAAGAGCCTTTGAATATAGTTTCAGATTCTCAATATGCTGTCTATTCTGTCCAATCTATTGAAACTGCTCACATCAAGCCCTCTACTGCACCAGATCTATTACTGCTCTTTATACAATTACAAAAATTAGGACTGGCAGCTCCATCCTCTCCTCATCTCTCACCTCCACTCCCACTCTGAACTTCCTGAACCTATTTCTGAAAGAAATAAAACAGCTAAATCCTGGATAATGTTCTCTACTTTCCATGAGTCCCATCTTTCTCATGAACTCTTGTGTCAAAATTGCTAGCTTTTTGTAGAGAAGTCACTTTCAGTAAGACCCAACATTCAATAATGTTCCTCATGGGAAGAGGTCCCCCTATGGTCTGCAGCTAAATCAGATCTGACCAATGGATGTTACTCATATCCCTTGATTTGGTCAGTTGTCATATGTGCCTGTTTCTATTGATGCTTATTCAGGAATGCTTCAGGCCTCCACACAACACATGCTTTTCATGAAACTGCTTTCCATACTACATGACATTTCCTTGGTTTTCCTCATACAGAGATTCCTAAACATTAAAATAGACAATGGCCCATCTTACACCAGTGCTCATTTTTAAGCCCTTATGAGCAATAAATATTTCATATATAACTGACATTCCCTATAATCCTCAAGGCCAAGAGCTAGTTTAAAGAGTACATCAAACATTAAAAAAATACATTTCAAAAACAAAAGGGAGGAATTACTAAGACATGAAATCAACTCCGAAAATGCAGTTACACAAGGCTTTAATAACACCTCATATTTTCAGTGCTAATGACCAAAGCTACACCCTGAGAGAGACAATGACCACTAGGTCCAACCAAATACATCACCCTTTGGTTTTATGGAAGGACACGAGGTTCTAGGAAATCTCTGTTCCTCTTTTAATGTGGGGTTGAGGGTTTGCTTATGTTGCTGCAGGAGCAACCCCTGTTGCTGCCAGCACAACTGATGAAACTTTATCATGATTTATTTCATCCTCTGAGAAAAGTGTGCTAATCTCTGAGAACCTTCAACAGGTTTTTGAAACTAACAGTTAATTGGTAGGATTCTCACCCTGACAAACTATATATGCTGATACCTGTGAACTAGGCAACTGCACTGAAGATAACAATGTGCAATCATAGGGTCATGCTTGGAATGCCTGTCATGCTGGTCTTCTAAATATGTACTGCATGTCATGACATACAAATTGCTGCCCTACTGTCTCTCACGTAAATATCTGTCAAAAAAGGGTAATAAATGAAAACAAGATACAAGAAAAAATGTCATAGGACTATCCTGCTACAATGTTGTGTATGGTTAGATTTCTAAATTTCTGCTTAAAAATACATAATTGTTTATCCCTTTTTTAAAAAAACACATTTTATTTTTCTATTTTTTTCTTCACATTCTGTAGGGATTTAAAATTTAACATATCAATACTCGATGTAAAATACCTGTTCAGTGTTATCTCTAAGATGTTTGATAGACAGATAGTGAGGTTAAGCTCAAAGGCCTATGTCATAGGATAATAATATCTTCAAGCTTCTCCTCTGGAGGGTTAACAACTTAAGTTTTCAGACCAAAAATTAGAGAAAAAGAAGGGCTACAAGGATAGCCAACATTTTGGCCCTAGCCATTCAAGATCAGTGAGGACTCAGGCCATAAGAGAACCTATACTGTAACATCATGTAACTCAGTGGTGTTCCAAATTTTCTGATCAAGGAGATTATGAGGCCACAGAGGAAAGTGATCAATGATGTATAATGTGACTAAGGAGATTCATCTAGAGAGAAAACATTCTCACAGGCTTTCACAGAGAGCAAATTGGTCAAGCAAGGGCCCTGACTCATCCACATGACTGACACTAACAAAAGATCTGCAAACTGCTGTACAGTGTTTCAGGGTAAATCCTGAAGGGATTTGAGTGAACTTGTCAGATATAAAAGTTACATTTCTTGTTACATAGGTCTGCTTTATTTTGGTCTTAATCATCCAGCAGAAAAGTATAAACGTTAGGCATAAAAAGTAATGCCATATTAATATGCTGAGCTGTAAAAGGCTCAAGTCAACAACTGCTGACATTGTAAGTCCTATGGATAACCCACTACTATTATGTACTACTGGACTATATTGGATTACTTTGCTGAATGCACGCACCTAAAATATTTAACTGGCAACACTTCTGTGACAAAAATAAGAATAAAAGGGTGATATAAATGAAAGACCAAGACTCAGTCCTAGCCCAGGTCCGGTGAGTGTGCCGAGAGCTTCCTGCTACCCTGTCCCAGCGGGACCAGTCCCAGCCCAGG
>NW_004524629.1:11589687-11590794 GCF_000260255.1 Octodon degus
AAGAAAGATTTTTACTGATAATGTTTGGACAGAATATCATGTCTGCATCTTGTACTATGAATAGCTACTACAAAGATAACAATATGTAATGTATTAATCATTGCAACTGTCCTTCTAACCTGTCTCAAAACTGTCTCATTGGTATTTGTTTTTCAATAAAATTAATAAAAAATGAAAGAAACCTTATCATGGTCTTTGGAAGAGGAAATATGATCCCACAGAGGCATGACATTTACCTGGAGCAGTGGAAGTATCATCATCAGAAGGAACAACAGGCTAAAGAAGTTGTCCAGTGCACAAGAAAGAATAATCCTGAGACCCTTCTGGCCACACTTGCCATAATTGGCTGTGTGATAATATTCGGAAATTTCCCTTCTGAGCTAGCTACCCAGTATTGGGCTTTTGAATAGAACTCTGCCTTTATTGGAACCTATAATTTTGTTTCATTCCCCTTTTCCTGTATTCTGATTGGAGGCACAGAGCACTTTCCAGTATCTTCTTATTGTTTATCCTATGATAGTACCAATGCAACTGTTGCAGCAAAATTCATTGAGATAAACTCTCATAAGAGACAAAGAGTGGAAACAATCAAAGTTTTTATTTCAGGCAGGATGACAATCTCATGCAAAATCAGGGAATGTTGACCATCGCAGAGTTTTATACTGAGATTTTATACTTTTCAACTAACCAACGTAGTCATGTTACCTCATTTTAAAATTGTATAAAAGTATCACAGGTTTACACTTCCCAGAGGTTTGCTAGTAGGGTTAAATTTTAGTTTACCTAAGATTTGTTTTAACTATTTGCTCCTTAGTTTAGCAGTATGTGAGTTTCATGGTTAACTATGAGGAAAACAAGTGAGGAATGAGTTCATCTAAAGTTTAACTAACTTCTAAATGCTGTCTCTTTGATTATTCACCTGTGGTAAGATCAAATGTAGTAAAATGCAGTCTCTTTCACCCCATCACAACATACTATTCTGCTCAACTCCCAGTAGGTATGGGTGGGTGCTGATCACTTGCCACTGCAGTCATGATGCTGTTGAATTCTTATCTTTGGGAAGTTTTAGGCATGGTAATAATGCTACTAATGAATCTAGACCAGTTT
>NW_004524629.1:11594038-11595316 GCF_000260255.1 Octodon degus
GTATGAGAAGCAGGGGTGAGAGAGCCCAGAATCTCTCCCACACACTCAGCAGTGTTGTGTTTTTGTGGGTCTACAGGACTCCCAAGAGCACAGCAGCAGTTCTTACTCAGATGGCAAGCTGCGCTGGGTCTGGTCAGGCGGGTGTGGTCTGGAGTGGTCTGGAGAATACAAGGAAGTGACTCTCTCATGCAGCGGGCCTGGGCCTGGAACGGCAGGCTGGCACAGGACAGAGCAGAAGCTCGCTCCCACACTTGCAGGGCCTGGGGTCAGTGGGATATCAATTTTTTTTAATTAGAAATGGAATTACTGTATGACTTGTGGGAGGCCACCATGCTGCTTTCTGCTGAGAAACAAAGCCCTTGCCACAACCTGACCCTGACCACTCCTTCACCCTGACTCATTGAGATGTGTAGAGTTGGCTGTAGAAACAAGTGTTCTCCGCAGTATAGGAGACAGCCTTGAATGCGTCAAGACTGCCTGCACATCGCTAATTGGAGGCCTCAGTGCCTGGTTTCATTTCCCTATGCACTCTGTCTGGACCCCCACCCACATCCCTGATTGAGACTAATGAGAGCCATGAGCTTCTGGAAATAAGGCTTCTGTTTGCGAGAGAGCACTGGGTCATCCCAGAGCTCTGCAGCTTCAGAATATTCTCTCCTTGTCTTTTGCATTCCTGTGCCATATTGCTGTGAATTTCAGTAATGACTTAGCAATATACTTCTGGACATATATTCAACAGAATTAAAAACCAATATTCTAACAACATCTATCCAAATTCATAACAATGGTATTTAGAGTAGCCAAAAGGTGAGAACAGATCAAACTTTTATTGATGGTTGGAGGAACACATTGCAGTACATACATACAAATGGATTATCATGCTGTCATTTAAAACTAAGCTACTAGTATAAGATATAGCATGGATGAATGTCACTAAGATTCTAAGTGAAGAAAGTCAGTCACAAAAGACCAAATATAGTATGATTTCCATGTTATGAAATGTCTAGGATAAGCAACTCCACAAGAAACAATAAGCAGGGAGTGGGGAGGGCCTTGGGGAACAATAGCTTAGGATGTACAGGGGTTTTTTCCCCATAATTTTATTGATAAACAAATAGCAATGAGACAGTTGCAAATCTAATCGGTAGGACACTTTCAATAATTAACACACTGCGTACATTCTTCCTAGTGGTTAACTGCTGTACAAGAATCATTCTATTCATTAAGAGAATGTAACTATATATCTATCAAAACCACTTTGAATAAACAGATACAATC
>NW_004524629.1:11595416-11603831 GCF_000260255.1 Octodon degus
GAGGCTTGATCACCCCTTTTCTCTTCCGCAAACATGGTAGAGCCAACTCTCATAGTCATGAAATATTTCCACACTGACCTTTCATTGAAAAATAACTTCTAATATGAAGGTACATGCCAATCACTCTTATGTTTTCCTCAAGGACCCTTAAAAACTTTCTCTGGAAGACATTTATATCAAATGAGCTGTCCTAGTTGCATATATTATGCCTTTTTACCTCAGGTACATGAAAATTTGTATATATTGTTCTTTTGTAAAATATGTGCCGGTTAATGTAAACATCCCTGGAAAGAGTCCTGCACTTCTAATATCTTAAGTCAGACCCTACATGGGCTTTATTGACTCAACTGATTTATTGATAAGCTCACTGCTGCTATGAGACTATCATAGCTGTTCTTGTCACTGCTGCTCAGAAATGGTCGCTTTGACCCAATCAGTACAAACTGCTAAACATGCTGATCATGTTAATCCTAAAGTCACTTCTGCCCTTGATAGGCAACAGTCTATTGATTAACAAAAAAGTGCTTACCCAATTACAACTTGTACAAACAGCTACTGAATTCCTTGGAGATTATTTCACTGTATTTAATATAAGAAATTCTCTTGCCTGTGATTGGCACTATGAACATGCTTGTGTTACATGTCATCCTGGAATGAGATCCAACAATGATCAAAAATGATGATCAAATAACAATTACAAGGGTCCACTAAGGATAACATTTGCTTTGATGTACAGAGGCTCCATGACCAAATTCCTAAAAATATTCTAGCTGTTCAAGAACAAGCCACTCAGATGGAGTAGTATGAAACTTTAAAATCTAATCTAAAAGGGGTTGGATCCCTGAATGTGGATATCAGGTCCTCTTTGGGGGAATAATAGCCATCAATGTCCTGTTATTAGTGGTTCTTTTTCTCATCTGCCTAGTCAGTAAAATCAGAATGAAGGTATTGATGCACCAAAACCAACATCAACTTTGACTCACTAATCAGCTGCTTAAAGAAACAGAAAGGGGGAGGTGTGGAATTCATTGCTGTTCCAAACAGGCTCCCATCTCAAATTGTGGAGGTGACTCAGAATGCAGAAGACAGAAAGAAACCTTGAGGGTAAAACAAGGAGGAATATCGTGGGGACAATTAGGTAAGGTTCACAACTTGGCATCTTTGTCTTCATGCCTTTCTTATCTACAAAAAATGTGCATGTTCAATAGAACACAACACCTTTGTTTGTTTCTCAAAAAAAAAAGTGGAAATTTAAGTTAGTGCAGGACTTCATTTTGGCTGCGTTCCCTGACCCTCCATAAAGATCCTATCTGTCTAGCATGTCTTCATTCGTCTCTCTATCAGGGCTTGCTGGCCTGAACCTAGCATTTCATGGTTCTGGTAAAGACACACTGCTTACCCATGAAGAAGAAGACATTTATTCCTACTAGTATCAAAGTAGTTATGAAGATTTCTGGACAAAATATTTAAAGGTGTGTGTGTGTGTGTTCCCTAATCTGTGAAATATGTTCTTCTGTCCCCAGATATAAGAAGTCATTGCTAAGCAATTTCTCAAGTACAAGTTAAGAAGTACAATACAACAGAACAGTGAGCACACTGAACCAATACAACTAGTACACTGAACATGTAGGTTATGGAAGAGAAAGAAATAGAAATTTTTCTGGTGTGGTGGTACATTCCTATAATCCCAGCACTCAAGAGGCTGAGTCATTAGGATCACCATGAGTTTGAGGCCAACTTGTGCTACATAGTGAGTCTAGGCCAGCCTGAACTACATAGCAAGACCCTGTCTAAAGAAAAAGGAAACGGAAATTAAAATTTACCTCAAAGTTTTATAAAATAAGGAGCAAGAAACTTGGGAAAGATGGAAAATTAATGAGTGAAAATGAAAGAGCTCTCTGACATACTAGATTTTGAGAATGTACGTATAGGAAATGTGAATGGGTCTCATTTGGGCTCCAGGAAGCTGACGGGAAGCTAGAGACCAACATAAGTGAATAAGTATGCATTTGTAATAAAACACATTGGGTACATTACTCTTAATTTAGAGTCATTTTTGGAAATTTTTTGAAAGTTTTAAGTGCCTCAGAATTCAGACTTTGGAAGAATTAATTTCTTTCCTTAAATCTCATTTCAAAAAATCTCTTAATATCCAAATGTGCTTGTGTGACATGGGGAAAAACCAAAATGAAAACAACTGCTAATTCCTGTAGCAGATATTTTTTAAAAGCTGTATCTCCACCTTCATGGAACCCTTTTCTTTCTGACTATTCATTTCTCTTTCTCTTCTGGCTGTCCCACCTGGAGCCTGGTGTTTCTAGCAGTTCTTCCTGGGAAAATGCCCCACAGCCTACTGATGATGGACAAATTACCCAGCATACCCCACACTCTTGCCTTCCCTCTTATGAAGGAATCAAGCCTCCTGGTACTGGTTCACTCCCTTCCCTGTCTGAGGCAAATCACAGTGAGAATATTATATATTTTCAGTAAGGCTTGAGCACAATGGTACCCTTGAGAATTTGTATTTAATGTAATTTATGGGCAGCCACTTCCAAGAGACATCATGGATACTTGGGTTTAATTGGGGAGTTCTAGAATGCTTGCCATCTATAATGAGCAAGATGATGGTAATGTGTGAATAGAAATAGACATTGTTTTACACTCTCTTTTTTCATTTTATACACTTTTTCACAAGCATTCCAAACTGTGTTTTTTTCTTACTTATTTCCAGCTCTTCTCTTTGTCTCTCCCTTATAATCTAGTTGAGATTCTTCCCTATTCTTTATCAAATATGTGGAAGAATTTTTTTTTGCTAGCTCAGCTGCCTTTAAGGGCGGGTCTGGTGTGGCTTGTGGAGCTGGGAATCTAACCACAGTCCCTTGTGCCTTGCGCCTTACTGAGTTTGCCCAAGCAGGCACTTTTAAGCAACTGAGCTAACCTGCAAGCCCCCCTTTATCAAATATGTGAATGTAGATAAAGACAAGTTCTTTTTTGGAAGAAAGTAAAACATATCTTTTGTTTCACCTAATCCTCCACATTCTTTCTAAAAAAAAAAAACTAAAGTGGGATTTGAATTATGAGAAAGGCTTGGTGGTACAATGCCATTAACCTCACTGACTATAAAGCAGCTCTGATTATGTCCATAACATTAATTAATTCCACAAATCAACAAATATTTAAGGAATGAATCCCATACAGCAGTCAGAAGAACAGATTATATTCCTGTCAGGAAAGAAATAAAGGTAGAACATTCCCTGATGAGCTTTATACAAAAATAGAAAGGAAAAAGTGTTAGGAAACAATGAAATGGGAAGGTCAGTTGTAAACAGTGTGGTTGGGAAAGTTTCATTGCAAAGATGTCATTTGAACAAAGATCTCAAGAATGTAAGAGCATGAATCAATGGCTGTTTAGGGCAAGAGTGTCCAGGGCAGAGGAAAGAGCTTGTGCAAAGGTACCGTGACAAGAGAATGTCCACAGTGGTCAAGGAATAACACACGACCCAGCATGAATTGGATCAGGAATGACTGAGGCAGCATGACAGGAGGCCGAGTGTGGACAGGAGAGGGAGGAGGAGATCACTCAGCCTTGGCCGCTGAAGCACCCTGGCTTTTACTCTGAGTAAGCAGCAAATGGTTGCCTGTTTTGAGTGGAAAGTCACACAAGAATATTTTCAAAGTAGAATGAGGATTTTTTAATTAATATTAAGGAGTATTTGGAATCTTCTTTCTGCCAGATACTGTGTGAAAAATTAAACTGAGTAAGAAACTATCTACTTTTGAAAGGAGTTTACAATCTCTTAGAAAAAATCAAGTCAAATAATTGAAAAGCAGTCAGAGTTGCAGAAAGATGAAAGTTTACCAGCAAACCTCTTTCAACCATTATGAAGGAGACTAACCAGAATCTCAAAATGATTTCAATAAAGAAAGAATAGAATCCAAGATTTCAAGAAATTAAAAACTGCACCACAAAAGTAGGAAAGAATTAGGCAAATATGGCCATTTAAAGATATATCCACAATCTCTCTGGTATCTCTCACATCAAAATCTAAGTATTTGTTTGTTTGTTTCTGTTTTGTTTTTGAGACAGAGTCTCGCTGCATAATACAGGCTGTCCTCAAACTGAACACAAATCTCCTGCCTCAGCCGCCTGAGTGCTGGGATTATAGGCATGTGTCATCACATCCAGCAAAAACCTATAGGTCTTAATCTCTTGAATGTGGACAGAATTTGGTGACTCACCCCTATAAGCAGAATGGTTTTGAACTGAAAGTCTCCACGAATTCAAATCTGAAATTAGCTTATAAAGACTGCTTTTCCCATTCCATTGCTTTCTGTAGCTTGCTCTTGCCTTTGATTTTGTTCTTTTGTCTCTTTGTGTCTCATCATCCTTCACTCTGAAGAAAGCCGTTGCTGATCCATCCCGCAGAAAGACCAACGTAGGACAGAACTGAAGGTTGATACAGAAGCAGAGACATCCCAACCCCTCCAGTCCGTTTGCAGAGTGCACCTGTGGCAGACAGAGCAACAGCATGAGAGATCCTGAGCCCCAACCACACCCACTGCCGAATCCCTGGTACTCAGAAAATGAAGGTGTGACGCTGCGGGCTGCTAACATTCAAGATAATTTCTCATTCAGCACTAGATAACTGACTTATGCATGTTCATGAAAAAATGAAGGCAGAGGGAAATAAAATATAAATTTAAAGTAAAAAAGTTGATACATTTGCATATTTAAATAGGAGAGATACTAGTTTAGTTCCTTATGGAACTCATTTGCAATAAAGAAGCACATTTGAAGAGCACGCACTCTCTCAGGCCCCGTTACGGTTCTGCAGTAGGACACTCTTCTCAGCTCTACATTAAGGCGGCCATACAGTGGAGATACGAAGCCCTTGTGAGTTCTCAATAGTTGAACCCTACATCTCCACGGACTGAAGTAGCTTAAGAGTGTCTAACAGAGAATAAAGTCGTCAATTCTGAAGACAGAAACAACATTTGAATATAGATTTGAGTGTCAGAGCTAAACTGTGCTTTTCTCTTTTGTCAAATTTAAGAAATTCTACTTACTTTCCCACCCTTTAAGAATAACAGTGAAAGCCTCGAGATTAAAGTGCAGGAGGGGACATTAAAGTGCACTTGCCTCTCATGTGCAAAGCCAGGAGTTCCATGTGCTGCCCCATGTGTACACACACACACACACACACACACACACACACACTGCTCACACATAAATTAGTTTTGAGCTAAGACAATGTTAGAATTTTCTGCAAAATTATTTCCTCCACCTGAGTAAATATTTGTGTCACTACCACTGAAATATCATATTCAAACTTTCTTATTCTTAGTAATTTTTCATAAAATTATATGCATATGTTTTAAAGAACCTAGGTAAGATTCAGATGAGAAAAAGTCAAAAATCACTTGTGGCGTAACTAGCCAGGAATAATCATGTTTATTTTTAGAGGAGCACCTCTTCAGACACAAATAAAAAGATGATGAAAGTAGAGTGGAGAGACAGAGGGAAGAATAGGGTTATAAATAATTCCTTGAAAATAAAATCAACACCCTAGCTTGTTACTTTCCAATCCGTAACAAAAATAAGACAAAGATACGAATAGAACTGAGAGCAGGTGAGGTGGTGCATGTCTATACTCTATGCCTTGGGGAAGATGAGACAGGAGGGATGCTAGAAGTTAAAGGCCAGCCTGCACTGCATACCTAAACTGTCTCAAGAAAAATAAATAGTTTGATTCCCAAACCCCTGCCTCCAAAAAAGAAAATTAAAGCATTTACAAAAACATGTAATTTTTTAAAAAGGAAGTATTTTTCACAAAGGGAAAACTACACTTAATAAATTATAGAAGGACTATTAAGAATTTGGACTCATCACTGTTCTTTTACTCAATGTGTCAAATCTAGGCAATAGTGATTGATTGCATGTTCTGGAAAAGGAAGAAATTAGCACTCCCACCCACCACCCCAACACCATCTCCAGATCGTTATTATGCAATTTTAATAACATCAAGTTCTATATCATTTGCCTTCTGCTCTGAAATACATCACCAGTTTTCTGTTAATTCATTGTAATATGGATTCATGGATTTAATAGTCACACAGTATCTTTACCACAACTCTTCCATTCTGGGGATTTTCTAAAAAAGTATATTTCATTAGCTGCTTTCACTAAGTACTTCTTAAGGAACAGTGGCATAGTCCCTGGATTGGTGTTTACAAGTGTCTTCCTACTGCCTTTATACCTAAGCAACAACTTGGAAAATTATCAGAATTATAGATCATTTTTTCCATTAGAACCTTAGAGATTTTTTCCTTCCTTCTCTCCTGCCTTTCTTCCAATCTTTCAACCTCACAGCATCAAAGTGCTACAATGTACTTCCTTCCTTCTTTCCTGCTTTCTTTTCTCTCTCTCCCTCGCTGTTTCTACTTGGCATTTGATGTTGCCTTATAAAAGTAGAGGCATACAGATAATGTTCCTTTTTTAAAATCCTTATGCCTGAGGAAATTTTTCTTTATCATCAAAGATTTATTAGAATTGATGGGCACTATGTTAGAATAAATCAAAAGTATGAACAGATCTTTTCATGTTAAGCTTGAATAAGATGAAAATAATTTCTATGGAAACTATTCAAACACATCATAGAAATAAAGGTAAAAAAAATGGATAAAAAGTTAAGTGGTGTTATGTCCCAACAAACACTGTTCTGTGGTGGTGTTTCCTACGTTCTGTTGGTTTTTAAGTTTTTGTAGCATTTTATCATGTCACTCTAAAACCAGTGCATAGTTTAAAACATGTGTCTGATAATTTTTTCTCTGGGCTTGGAGGTATTGTAAAATTTGGTAAAAAAATAAAGCTCAGAATTTAGAAGTGGATTATGCCAACGGATTAGGATTAAGACAAGCATGGGTGCTGTCTGTGGATGCAAGCAACCACACCTGCCTGAGAATCTTACACTAAGCTATGGAAGCTGCTTCTATTCTGATTACCAGTCTTGAAGGACTTCATAAAAATGCAGATCAGCCTCCCCAAAGCTCTATTGGACTGTGCCAAAGAGAACACAGATGATCCCCTTGCTAGAACTCCACCTGGTCAGGAACAAAGTGGTCACAGCATGTCCCTGGGCTCTGCGATCACTGCAGCCTGCAGCCTGCTCCTCTGTGGGCGCTCTGCCGGTCAGTCCCACGTTGCCCATCTGGTCTATCAGCAATGCAGCACCACTGTGCATTGCTGGTGTCTTTGGTCACTGTCCAGTCCCCCTGCCAGTCTATCTATTAGCCATTATCAAGCTTTCTTAAAAGCTCCCTGCAGATTTTCAACTACTGTGTAATGAATTGCCACAATCTTAGCAATTTTAAAATAGCATCCATTGCCATTATGCTAGATGAAGTAGGTCAAACACAGAGAGACAAATACCATGTGTCCTCACTCATTTGTGGAACCTAACAGGTGAATTACAGAAGAGCAAAATGGAATGAGTCACTAGGGACCAGAAAGGGCAAGGGTGAGTAGTGGAGTATTCAGAGAAGTCCCTGGAGAGATAACAAATACAGTAGAGAGGAAAAGTTCATTCTGGACTTTCTATAGCACAGGCAGGTAATTATTGCTTAAAAACATTATATGTATTTCAAAAGGACCAGAAGAGCAAAAAGAAATTTCATCTGATGGAAATGATGAGTGTTTGGAAAGACAGAAATGCTAATTTTCTTATTTTGATTACTACACATTTCACATGTAGCTCATAGCATCAAAGTGCTACAATGTACTTCAAAAAGATGTGCAAATACCATGTGTCAATAAAGATAAAGACATAAAATAGGATCCATTTATTAACTGTAGTTCTGCCATTAAGAAGTGCAGGTGTGCTCATGCAGGCCTCCTGCTCAGGGTTTCATAAAGTTGAAACCAAATTATCAGCCAGACTTAGCTCTCTTTTGTAGCTCTCAGTTCTCTGCCAAGTTTACTTGCGTTTTGGGCTAAATTCAGTGACTTGCAGTTCAGGACTGTGGTTTCCACTTTTTGTGGGATGGCAATTGTTTCAAACTTCTGCAGGCCAATATCAGGTCTTGGCTTACAGTGCAGTCGCAGCACAGAACCTTACATCAGAGATTCCCTAGCAGGAGGGCTCCATGGAGACTCTCCAGACAGTACCTACAGGGTAACATACCACAGAACAAACTGCCCTTCCATAACTGGAGTCCTACTTGCACTTAAGAAGAGGTGCTCGCTCACACAAGGCAACACAACAGTGAGGGCGCATCCTAATGTACACACAAGAACTCGGCCTCACTCACCCTCCACCACATTCCTTGCATTGATTTCCCTTGGCTTTGTGGGATCTTCCAAACCAGTCCATCTTAGCTGGGCATCTGATTCCAGCTAAATATGCTATTTGTATACAA
>NW_004524629.1:11612129-11615949 GCF_000260255.1 Octodon degus
TACATAAATCCAAAAATCTCACCATATACAACCTTGAAGCAAGACAGTCCCACAATATTCCTTTTCCTGTCTCTTGCTTTCATTCCAGGTTTCTTTTTGATGTGACGAAAATGGTTTGAAACTAGACATAAGTGCTAGCTTCAGCACAGTCTCAGTGTACTAAATCTTGCTAAATTACTCACTCGAAAGTGATTAATTTTGTAGTATTTGAAAATCAGTTCAACAAAAAGAAAAGAAAAACAAAAGCAAATATCCACTGAGGGAAAGGGAAAGATACCAGCAAAGAAATTCTTTGCAACTTTGATAACTTGCAAGGAGTCTAACAGCAAAGGCACATAGCTGGTAAATGTGGCAGCATTATTTCTAAAGAATGTGCACCTGGTGTCAGTTCCCTGGTTGTCGGGAAAGCACGTTGGTCATGTGTATACAGCAATGAGGAAAAGCACTGCTTTTCTTCTGGTGTTTCAATTTCTAATTGAGATGAAAAAGGAGCAAAACCATGGAAGGAGCCGCCATGCATGTAAGATAAATGAGAGGGTGAAGTGTTAGCTAATGTCTTTTTTTCTCTATGATGAACAGGAAGAAAAATTCTGTCAGGCTTTTGGGCCTATATTGTTGCAACCAACATAAGCAGCAAACTTTTACGTTCCTTCTTCTTCACATAAACATGATTCAGGACACGCAAAGTCTAAGAAGAACCAAGATGAAGAGAACCATAAAAGATCCAATATGAGTCTAGAAAATACATTCCAAAAATACAGCGGAAATGAAAATGAAAACCAACAGAAATTGGAACAAAGATAACTAGCTGGGCCTCGCTACACCATTTCTGCCACTGTGGTTACATAGCCTGCTTTCTCCAGTAGCGCTGCACAAATAGGATGACTGGTGCTTACGAATCATCACACTGGTCCAATGTACCACATGTTGGCACCTCTAATCATTCTCACATGCTACTAGGGACTTTCCTAGTTAGCTGAAAAATGAATATCTCAAGGTATCTGCATGGAAGCTGTGCCTGTCCACCAGAAGTCCAACTTCAGCAATGTCCCCTGTGTCTCTTACAGTGATATGGTCCACAAGTCACATTCTATGCAGCACAGCCCAGGCAGGGCTCCTCCATACCTACACAGGGAGCCATGAGTTGCAGAGTGAAGAATACACCTGGCGTGGAGTCACGGCTCCCATCCCATGCTGCCTTGGCCCACTTCAGCTGATCCAGTGTGTCTTACCCATTATGCCCCTTGGCAAAACCTGGAAAAGGGTTTTGGTTTTTTGTTTTTGTTTTTTATTTTTAAATGTGCCATGTATGTTACAAAGATCGATGAAAAAATACAAAAATGCACTAATGGAGAATCTTTATTCTCATAAAATTGATTATACTATTGAGATGAGTACAAAAATCATGAGATTGAAATCAGTGAATTTTGACTTTGAACTGCTTATTCAATTAAATTGCCAAATTGAGAGCAAAAATGAAAGAAGGAAAGTAGATGTTTTAAATGTACAAAACAGTGAAAAGCTTTCAATAAAATTATACCTAGAAAACAAGATACAATTATCACTTTTGTGAAATTTTTGTGACTTTCTGAGAAATACAATTGGCTACCAAACCTGAGAGTCTGTTGCTCAATTTCAGCTCATCTGACCTCCAAAATATTTAAGAAAAGGGCTATGCATGGAACTGAAGGGCCAGCTTTCTGGGTCCCATCCAGGAAAGGCAGCATGACCAGTTGATACTGCCTCAGTTCCCTAGCTGATAGAGCTGACTCTATGATCCTTCTGTGATTGGCAGGTTAATGGTAAGCTTCTGGAGTCTGAGGAAGGTTGACCCATGTATGTATCCCTTGCAAACGCAGCCCCACTTCTAATATCTAAAGCTATTTTCTGATGTGGATGTTTATATGTCTCTGCATTGAATATAGCCAGAGCAGCATTCGAAGGCAGGTGCCTATGTGTCTGTGTGTCCCACACAGCATTAGCATGTGCCTGGTTCTGAGTCAATGGCCATGAAACAGCAAAGGACAACGTGCTGGTGTCAGTGATCCTGAACACAAGGGCCATCAGAATGGAAAGTGCAAGCACAGAGGACTCTTGGTACAAACTCAAATGGGGACAAAATGCTGAATATGTATGAATGCTCCACCTGACATCAGCAGGAATCCTACAAACTTTAGCAGAAAATAAATCTCTCTGAAAGAATAAACATGTGATGTTACTAGGATTAAAAACTTTATCCCTAAATGTCCCAAAGCAGTCACAAAGCAGGTAATGGACCAAGTACTGAAAGGGCAAATTTTCTGTTGAGTTAAAGATTTAGAGGAGTGCTGGATACATTTGCATAATGGCAAAAGTGTCAAAACTAACAACGGTTAAGGCATCTGTCTATTGGCTTGTTCAATGATCTGTAAAGCAGAGTGAAATGATGCCAACAGCTGACTTGAAGTCCAGTTATTTTAGAAAAGGATATTGAGTTCAATGTTCCACACTTTCATGTTTATTTAGGAAACTACATAAGTTATGTAAAGTATACAGTCTTAAATACACGAATGATGGTTTCGCTGGACAAATTAGAGGGTTTAACTTTCATTACCACTTGATTTTTAGTAGATTTAAGCATGAAACTGTTACACCTTCCTCTTTGCTTGGTCATTGAATTGCAAAATGCAAATGTGTTAAAAATCTATAATTTTATTTGGAAAACTCTTAGAATAAATTGCTGCTTAAAATATTATTAAATTTAGGGGCTGGTGAGATGGCTCAGTGGTCTAAAGCACCTACTTAGAACAAGCTTAGCAAAGCACAGGGACCGCGGTTCAATCCCCCAGCACCACATGCCAGACAGCCCAGCCCCCTGGTGGGCTGAGCTGGCCACACACACACACACACACACACACACACACATAAATAAATAAATAAATTTTTGAAAAAAAATATTATTAAATTTAGGCATAAAGTTATTTGTATTTTAAGCCTACTCTAGCCAGGGAGACAGCTCAGTAGAATAAGTGTTGGCCTGGCAAGCGCAGGGTCCTGAGTTCAATCCTTGGTATCACAAAAAAAAAAAAAAAAAAAACCTATTCTATTTTGTATAGAGTAGAAGTTGGAATTAAAACAGAAAAAAAATTAAGTGATATAGATATTCACTAAGCAAGGAAATATGAATTTCACAGTATTTGTATTAATACATAGTGTTGTCTTCCAACCAGTTATTCATATTACCATATGTATGCATGCAAAATTGGGAAGAGAAAGAAAATAAGAAAAAAATGTATAAGAAATTAAGTATAACAGTTATACAACATTCCTTCAATCATTTACATGAAACATCTAAATATAGAATCCAAGAAAAAAGATCTGCATATTATTCTAGTACCATGTTAAAACAATAAAAGTAGTTAATACTATCAGTGCTTCTTAAGTGTTAAAATGATGCTAGTAGATGCTTTTAATGGAATTATATGATAATGATAGTAATGCAATGAAGTAGTTGCTGCCACATGTTGCACATGAGACATGTGGGTTTAAATGGTTGATAACTTTTAATGTGGGTCATCAGATAATTAGAAAAGAAATCTGAAGGGCCAGCCACATAGCTCAGTGAATTAAAGAACCTGCAAGCAGGCACGGGGGCCGGGGGCTCAATCCTTGGGGCTGCCATGCTGGCCTCTGCCCTGAAGCATGCGGAGATGGTAATTGAGACTAAGTGTAGTGGTGTGCTCCTGTAATCCCAGGTCTTTGAGGCTGTAAACAGGTGGATCACTATGAGTCCAATCTAGTAGTGAGACCCTGAACACCCTGTAGACCCTTCCCTAAAATA
>NW_004524629.1:11616324-11622495 GCF_000260255.1 Octodon degus
AGACTGAATTTGGACTCAGTCTCTCTAACTTTGGAACTCACATTTCTGACCACTGGGCATATCTAGGAGCTGGAAAGAAAATCTTTGCTGATGTCAGAAAGCATTCTTGCCTAATGCTTATCACTTTTTAAAACTTTTCTTTAGGATTGCATTTTAATGGCCCGATGTGTGAGGTTCATTTTGTATCTTGACTCATGTGTATGTATGTGTGTTGTTGTAATTGTTTTTAAACACAAATATTTCCAATTTATTATCCAAAAACAGCAATAAGAAAAGCATTAATTTTATGAGTGTCACAGAAGAATGTTGCTTTCTTCCTACCTTCAAGTCTATTTGCAATTTTAAAACAGCCCAGTCACAAGAACAACCTCCGGATAGAGAAGCTATGGTTATTACACCGAGACTTGATTCTAAACATTTTTCTACTTCCCTCTTTTATCTTTGTTTTCTTAATTAGATGTCCTCTTCTATTCTTCTCTTTCCCCATTCTGGCCCTCAGTGTGCATGCACACGCCTCCCACACACACACCTTGTCCCCAGTATGGCATGGATGGCAAAAGACATGCTGTCCTAACCCTGGCCTTCCTCACACTCTTAGAAATGAACAGAGTGAGAAATAATCTGAGTGTCTTTATATCTTGATTTCTTTACACTTTTTCATTTTTATTCATATACTTTCTAAATACTCCCTTAACATGAGTGTGCATGTCTCACTGTGATACAAATTGGCATCACTCACAATAGCTGAATCTTAGGAATGTCCTGCATGCTCTCAGCCAATCAGTGGATAAAAGACATGTGGCATAAATACACAATGGCCTACTATACAGACATAAAGAAGGATAAATTTAAGTTAATATTGGGTGAATCTTGAAACCACAATATTAAGTCAAATAAATAAGATTCAAAAGGTTAAACATCGCTTTGTTTTCCTTTCTTTTTTTTAATTTATGTATTTGGTACAGGGTCTCACTACACAGCTCAGACTCATAGTGATCCTCCCATGTTCAGCCTCCCTAGCACGGAGATTACAAGCATGCACCACCATGCTCCAGACTCGTTGGCCAGCTCAGCACACCTAAGGGTGAGGGGTGGGGGAGTGGGGAGGTGGGGAGGAGAGCAGAATGTGGTGCTGAGCATCAACCCCAGTCCCTGCACTTGCCCAAGCAGGTACTTAGTCTGCTGAGCTATCTTGCCAGCTCTTGCATGGTTTTTCTAATAGGAGAGACATAAAATATAAATAACTTAAAGAGACACAAAAGAAACTGAGAAATAGAACTCTGGAGATGACAAGGGAACTAGAAAAGGAAGAAGAAGAGAGGATGGGGAGAGAAGTAAAAATGATCAAAATGCAATATGTATAGGTACAATTCCCAAGATAAATGGAACTATTTTGTATTGGAAACATAAGCTATTAAAAATAAAACAAAGAAATCCAAATAAATAAATATCCCATTAAATTACACAATAGTTGAGGGTGGCAACAGTGTGGCTTATGTTGGGGCTTCTTTCAGTTCCCAAGACTTGGTTTTTTGTATGCTGAGCTCTTCTTACTTCCTTTGTCCAGCTGACTTCAAAATCAGATGAGGTGGTGAACCTCACTCTTACACTGCATACACAACTGAGCAGTCCTGGATCATTCCAGTGACAGGGTTCCTCTTTGGAAGGAGGATTGATTTGAGCTAGCAGGTGCTCTCAGATTTACTACCCTACTGTCATCTACTATAGAAACATCTCTCTTCTAGCCTTTAAAAAGAAAAATCTAACTGTATATTTATGCATAGAAAAAGCATGGCAAGGCAACCCAGACTAATCCTCCCTTCAGCTTCTTAGGTCAATGCCCACAAGCATGTTATTTGTCTTTGAACCTCAAGTTCCTCATAATTTAATAACATAAGCCAATGCAGGACTCTTACGCCTTGTATCTAGGTGTCCTCCCAATACCTCATAAATGAGGCTTTTCTGAGATGGCCAGGTCTAGGGTATGTGAAAATGAGTTAAAGTGTGTGATAACTCAGTTAGTCTACTGGTTAGTTTAGCATGATTCTCAGTGTGCACAATGGAAAGGCTCCCCCTGGATGTGGTTGGCACCATTCACTAGGTTTGTAGGCTGAATGGAATAAAAGGGAAAGGAAGGCTCCAGGCAGTGGCTTCACTGCTCCTGCCTGCTGTGCAAAGAGTTTTTTCTTTGTGATGCCCCTCTGCAATGCCGCCGCCTGCAGCCAGCTGAGTATGGACTGAAGCCTCTGCAACTGTGAGCCAAACTATTCCTCTCCTCCTTTCACTATGGGTGTTGGATATTTTGTTCTAACAATGAGAAAGCAACTGAGGAAATGACCCACAATAGGGTCTCAATATATATCTAGATCTATATAGATAGTTCAATTTCTTATATATCTATATAGATACCTATAAGATATAGATATCTTATATATTTAGTATATACTTACAAAGTCTCAAATGTATTTATGATGAATACACTTCAGAGTTTCAAGGTCTTCTTTTGAGTGCCCTAAGTAGAGTCAATATTCCTTCTTAAAGGCTGCATTATGGTTACAGAGTTCTTATTCTAAACAATCTAGAAATCTGCAAAGGATCTCATGGGTAGAGCATTGTCACATGTGTATATTAAGCACTCTTTCTGGCAAGTCAGCAGTAAAAAAGATGCTCTAAGAGGTGGGGAGGGTAATGAAAAGAAAAATAATCCTTTGAAATAAAGATTTCATCTTTTATTCTGGTCTATTGCAAAGCAAAGAGATTCCAATTCAGAAAGTCTCCCGGAGGTAAGCAAATTCTCCCCCATCAACTCCTGGCTGTGTCAGCACAGTGAGGGCTGCTTTCAGGGAACGCAAGCCCCAGAGTCTCCCTGAAGCACTCTCCCGTGGCCCTCTCTGGTTTGCTGCACTTCCAAAGGCCACAGAAGCCTCTGGGACCATGGCCAGCTCCCGTCTTCCTTGGCACTCACACCCAGGCCAGCTTTGTGCTCCATGTAGCAGCCACTCTCCTTTCCTTACTGCCTTCCTGCCTCTCTCCATCCTAGCTATTAAACATACCATGGTCCCACCCACTTTGTTGTCTCATTTGCTTTCTGCTCTGATCCTCCACTGCCGTGCGGCTGATCAAAGGCAGATGTGGGAACTCATCATCACAGAGCAGTCCCTGTACTCAAAGGGGCATGCTTGTGTACTGTCTCGGCTTGCAGTTCCCTCTGCTGCTCTTGCCTACTATTTCTAGGTGCAGTATATTCATTCACCTCTGTGACCCTCCTCCCTAGTTGCACATATTTTTCTCTTTTTATAACCTTTGGAGTTTCAATCTTCTGGGGAAAAAAAATCTCTTACTTCTCCAACTTACATTGTATTGTGAATTAAAATAACAAAACTTGTTTTAATCCCATTTCTCCTCCTCACATTTAAAAGGCACAGGAAAAACATGCAAGAATTTTATTTTCAAAGCTCTCTGATATTCTTTTTCTTTTTTTTTTTCAGTAACTTAATTTGGTTTTAGTTCTGACATCTGTTCAAATATCCCAGCTTTGTTTTCTTCCTTTCTGCCCCCTCCTTGCATGCAGCCTACCTTTCGTGAGGTCCTAGCTCCTTGTCTAGTTGTCTCCTTTCACAACCTGGCCTTCTGTCTTGCCCTTTCCTATTTTTTGAACCTCTTTCCTTCTTATATCCCTGCCCTCTACAAGACGTGCCTCTTTCCCATTCTCTCCACACTCCTCCCCGCTGCTGCCTACCTCTCTGCTGACATTCCGCTGAATTGCTTCTTTCATGCTTTTGAAATTCAGTAAACCCTTGATAGCTTGCTCTCATTTGGAAAGAAGGTCAATCCAAAATAATAAGCTTGAGAAACAGAATATTCTACAAAAGTCTTCCGGCTGAAGGATATTAAGTGGACACAATATGACTGTTGACAGAGAATGAAGAAAGCGCCTCGCACAACCACCAATAACAATTTATTAAGCTTGCAAGACAGTGGGTGATTCAGAGATGAGCAAGCCTTGATTCCTGCCCTCGAGGAGAGTGAAATATAATGTAGAAAACAGCACGCTTTTATGACCTTAACCAAGGCAGACTGTGTGAGAAGGCAATTCACTTGACAAACATTAACCCCTGTGCTGTGATTAGAGCTGGGAGAAACTCAGAAGTAAATGGGTTACAGTCTCCACCTTTGGGGCACTTAGACCAGAATGGAGGAACAATTCATACATAAATAACTGCCTCACAAAGCAAACAACAGAAAGTAAACAAAACTGATAAGGTAAAAAGCCAGTGAGAAGTTCAGATGGGGAAAATGACTTTTTCAAACAAAATAGCTGGAACAGTGTCACGGCAGTGACGTTCTTGGATTACAGTCTTGACAGACTATTGGACCTGATAGCTGATAAAGGGTACAAAGGTCATCATGGGCCAAATAGAAAACAGAGCTTATCTTCAAACCGACTTTGATTTCTTAGGAGTGACTCTGAAACTCCTGCTTGAGGATTCTGAGTCCAGGCTTGCAAGGGAAGTAGCTAGATGTGATTTGCTGTGTGAGTAAGAAAGCAGTGTGCAGAGAGATTCAGGACAGAAAAGCAGCTGGGACATAAAGGTGGGAAGGGACTTGCTAGTGTGGCTGTGGGGGGGGTGAAGGAAGGTAGCCCAAGGTAAGATACCATAAGTGTCGTGCAACAGAAGGCCTTGAAAACAGATGGCTGGAGTTGAGTGTTAAAGATTCTTGAGCAGTAAAGGAAGGAATTGTTCTGGATCCACTGAGGAGGGAACACGTTATTGGAAAAAGACCAACTGGAAGGCCTTTGTAATAACTTGGCAAACAGTGACAAAGATTTGTTTTACTCATGATAGCAGTAGACGAAAGGGATTTAACTCAGACAATGCATCTATGATAGAATCTCTTTGGGAAGAATGGAAGAATGAATTAGAAATGAAACAGACTGAAGCCAAGGAGATAGCTTGGCAGTCGAAGTGGCTGCCTAGCAAGCACAAAGACTCAGGATGCATCCCTTGTACCACATGCCATGCTGGCCCTGAAACCCCCCACGCACTGTGCTGGCCACCGAAACTGGGTGTGGTGGTGCACACCTGTAATTGCAGCACTGGGGAGGCTGAGATAGGAGGATCACTATGGATCTGAGCTGCATAGAAAGACCCTGTACCACATGAATAAATAAATGATTAAAAAAGAACTAAAACATTGTTTGGCTAATGCTGAAATCCAAGAATGGAGGCTGGAAGACAGCTCCACTGAACTGATCACAGCTCATTCTCTGCTCTGCTGTCCCTGGCCTCATCAGCTCAACCATACTTCTATAACACAACCGCACCCTTGCAGAGTTCATATTATCACCAGGGATAGGATTAGCTGGGCTGAGTTGCAGGGCAGAATGATACTTTGTTTACACATTAAAAATGTTTTCCCCTCAAATCTTATCCCACTTCACCTCAGATAATCATATTTTACATATTCACTATTATTCACAATCCTTCACTACTACTTTTTCCAACCAAGTTTCCCAGGATATCAGTATGTACCATTCTAAGGTTCATGATGCCCCCTATTCTCAGGCTCCTGTCTCTTTAAACAGGCTTTTTCTCTCCTCTTCCATTCTGCTGACCTGTTTAAAATCTTCTATTTCTAACTGATTTTTAGTACGCTGTTTATCCCCATCTACTCTTCCCTTAATAAAAGAGCTATGATTATGGCATCTGTCACCTGCTACCATTAGCTTTGCCCACTGCCCACTGTAAGATAAAATCTGTACTTTCAAGTCGATCACCACAGCACTGAGTATCTACCACCCAACTCTCCAGCCCAGTATTGTGCTCCAGCTTCACAAATACATGTTACTCCCTAACTCAAGTCATTACATATATTACTCCCTTTATGTATAGGCTCATTTGTCAGACAAAACTGATCCTTTAAAACCCAGCTTAATTTTAACTATAATAGAAGGAGAGGAGGACAGGTTCTTAAAGTTCTGCACTGAATTAGCCACGGATTACTTTGAGACTTTGTTAGGGAAGAATTACCATGTAAGATTTTACCTCAAGCCCTAAGTGAAGCCCTTGGTCAAGACTTACAGGAACTCATTCATTTTCCCTGGATACGGCAACTGTTTGGGAGACTCCATTCCTCTAGATGACTTTTAAGCATCAGAAAGAGAAGGAA
>NW_004524629.1:11622625-11656404 GCF_000260255.1 Octodon degus
AGAAGTTGGGATCACCACCTATATCCTTGCTTAAACAAGAATGCCATGGATGTTGACTTAACTCTGTGGCAGAAATAGGGCTTTTTATTATGATTTAATTTATTTATACCTAACACGGACATTCCATCTGCTGGAACAACTGATCCATTGCAGCTGCCCATCTCAGGATAAAGAGACGTGCCAATGTGCCTCTTCCCCCATCACCCTTTAGCCTATAAAATGACTTGGTTCTTCCTCTGTGTTTCCTTAGTACTGTTCATCCTTCTCTGGCAGTACTTACCATTTTCTATAATTATTTATTCAAAATCTCACTTTCCTACTGAACTACCATTTTTAAAAAGGCAAGGATTATGTTTATATTGTAGCCCCATGTGTCCTGTACCTAGAACAGCAGAATCACTACCACCTAAGGGCTGGCAAGATAGCTCAGTGGAGTAAGTGCCTGCTTAGGCAAGCACAGGGACCAATTATAAGATTATTTAAATTTAAGGCCTTCTTTGTTTTTGTGTATTTAAGAACTTTTTAAGATTATTAATAACCTTGATCACAAATGCTATAAACATTTATTCCTCACAGTTTCTCAGTATTGACACTTTCACTATACTCCGCATTTCAAAAGAAATCCCTTTGTGTTCTATTCACTCATTCAAAAGTATTTAGAGTTCTTGTGTACCTCTAGAGTCAGCATTGCCACCCAAGTTATGTCTTTTTAAGCATCAGAAAGAGAAGGAAGTTCTGTGCTTCACCAGCACTGCCCCAGGTGCACTGAGCAGTCCACTGAGACTAGTGTGACAGTGCACCCCTATAATCACAGTGCTGGGGAGGTTGAAAACAGGAGAATCACTACTAGTCCAAACTGTATAGTGAGACCCTGCACAAAATACATTAAAATAATTTTAAAAATCCCTACCATCTAAAGTCTCCTTATGCTCGTCTTTAGGAGAATTTGGTTTGATTTGATGAGCAGAGTAAAATCCCATCTGAGACCTCTGCTTCTTCTGTCCGGACACCACATGTAGAGCATAACTTAGATGGCAGTGCTGACTCTAGAGGAACACAAGAACTCTAAATATTTTTGAATGAATGAATAGAGCACAAAGGAATTTCTTTTGAAATGCAGAGTATAGTGAAAGTGTCAATACTGAGAAACTGTGAGAAATAAATGTTAATAGCATTTGTGATCAAGATTATTAATAACCTTAAAAAGTTCTTAAATACACAAAAACAAAGAAGGCCTTACATTTCAATAATTTTATAACTAGAAGTATGGAAATCTATATGTTTCAGATTGTCCAAGAATCTATATTTTATATTTCTTCTTTCATTGTCTCCTTAAGTGTAATTGCACTCATTAGAGCTTATGTCCTATTTTGTGAGTCTGAAAATATGATCACTACATAAAAGGCATATTTGACTTATTTGTGCTTCATCTTCTTTTTATAGATGAAGACACTGAAATCCGTAAGGATACTAGCTCATTTAGAGTCACACATGAAATAGTTATACACAAACCTAAGATTCAAGGCCTAGGCCTCCTGACTGCTTATCTATCATTATTTCTTGTATTATTTTATGTTGTAGGACAGCATAGGTTCTGAAAAGTTCTAGCTTGCAATTGAACTGGTACCTTGCTCATGCTTTTGAACACTTCCCTGAGCTAGCATGCATAGCCCTGATTTAACAACCTACCAGCAGCAGCCCTTCCACTTCCAATTCACAGGGAGCCTTCTATGCGCTGAATGCCAGATGCCTAGAGAAAGCGTAGCTTGTGTATTTGGGCCAAGTATTTGTAGGATGAGACAAGGGAGGAAGCGTCAAGGCTGCTGGTGCAGAAAGGACATAATCACTGTGCAGGGCTTCATAATCACTATATTCTGAACTCTATACATCAAAATCCCAGGGTTCCCTGTATCAGCATTATCCAAGGTGACTTTCTGGAATTAAAAAAATAAAGGAGCAGCAGAACATCTGGTAGAAGATGGTGCAATAATGAAAAGATTCAGGGAATACCCAGCAGCCAATCTGAAGCTGCTATTCATAAAGAATTCATCACATAGGGAAATGGCATATGGAGCTATTAAGAAAAAAATATAGGAAGAGTAGGTAAGAGAGAATAATATGAGGGTATTATGGATACTGTGGTACAGTCACAATAAGGATGAGCTTAATGTTAGGGTGAACACCCCAATACTACTGACTGAAGGATTTATGCAGGTTAAAAATTGAAAATAAAGGGAGGGAAGTAGTTTTTAAAATAGATAAGTGCAGAGAGAAAGATTGCATTGCTCTTTCAAATGGTGTAATTGGGGGGAATGATGGTCCAACTTTAGATTGAACTGGATAAATATGAGGTTGAATTTTTTTTTCTTTTGTTTCTCTGGGTTTCAGTTTTACTTTTTACAAACACAAGAATTAGGCTCTGTGATCTATAAGTTGCAGCCTTTCTAGGTTTAATTTTTGTGATTAAGACTAAGCCATTTGTTTACTTTCACAAATTGTATTTGTAATAAACATAACTAATAATATAGATGCTTGTATATACCAGATCAATTTCTATTTAGAGTAGGTTTTAGTCCAGAAGCAAACTTTTTACATTTTAAGAAATAGTGAGTGCATAATCTCTCTCATAATTACCTACTTCTGCCATTGTAGTATTGGGGTCAGAAAATAAATACCCACCCAAAAATTCCTCTCTGACTTTTACTTCTTCTGTATGGTGGGCCATAGAAACCAGAGCCCTTTAACATAAAATCTGACAATAGTACTCTTCTAATCTGTTTCCACATTTCTGTGTAAAAATTGTCCATAAATAAATTCTTGTTTGGTTTTAGGACACAATAATGACCCTGTCCCTACTTCGAACAAAAGTTCCTCCTTTTTTTGAGGAACAAATGCTGCACAAAGAACCCAATAAGCCTCTCCATAGACAGGCCTTGTTTAGTGTCCTTCCTTCAGTCTACTACAAGTAGGTCAGGCTATTTTTGTCCAATCGATTTTTACATTATGGTACATACTTCATTGAAACTAAACAAAGAAATAGATTGTTCGCCCTGGAGCTTTGAGGTCTTCAATCTGAAGTTTTCTGTGACATGTAAAATTATGATTAAACAAATTTATTATGCTTTTCTCTTAAAGACCTACACTTTGATTTAGGGACATTTACTGGCCATGCCCATTATGGTATGTTACACATAGACCATTCCTCCTTTCCACCTCTATAGTGGCATGAAGACATCAAAAGAGAGTATCTGAACAAATGACAGTGTTCCAAAAGGCTTTATTTATAAAATTGAAAAACCATTCAATCCAGCTATACATCTCTGGAGTATATCCCCAAGTAATTAGTGACATCACACTAGCATCATACACATACCCATGTTTATAGCAGGACACTGTTCAGCCATAAACAAAAATGACATGTCACTGCAGGAAAATGGAAGCAACAGGAGAACATGATGTTAACTAAAACAAACCAGATTCAGAAAGTTAAGTGTATGGCTTTACTTACAGGAGAAACCTAAAAGAGAAAGGACTAAAGGAAGGAAGGAAGAAAAGAAGGAAGAGAGGGAGGAAGGGAGGAGGGAGGGAGGAAAGAGGGAAGGAGGGAAGGGGGAGGGAAGGGGAAGGAAGGAGGGAGGGATACAACAAACTAAGAGGAGGTAGAATATGGAGATGGAAGAAACCTCAGAAGAGTAGGAAGAAAGGAGAAGGAAGAGGACTGAAAGTGACCAAGATATGTTAAGTTCATGTACTGATTTCTCAGAAGAACCCACACTATTTTATATTACTTATGTGCCCCAATAAAAATTAAAATAAAATAATAAGATAAAACAAAACACCTCTAGAAGCAGTCTACAGTTGACCCTATAGATTCAATTTGCTAACTTCAGTATGGAAAATGGCCTTTATGTTATTTAATATAATGTTCTAATTTTGCTGTTTTCCGATTAACTCCCATACATGTATGTATTATGCATGCTAAGAATGCAATAAAAGCTTTCAGAAAGAGGCAAGTACACGCACCTGGTCATTGATATAATTTGTGCAAAGATGCATTCATTCATGTTAACCTTAGGAACATTCCAGAACCCTATACAGTGCAATGAGAATGATGGAAATTCACACCTTCTATGACCCTGTGGTATATTTAACACCTTTGTAGCAGTACCAGATGAAATGAGAGAAACAGCCTAACAAATGAAACATCTGAAAACAGGTAGCAACACAGTAGAATTCCTACTGTCAAGGGCTCAAAGTTCGTCTTCTTACTATTTCACTATCTCCTCATCCCAAAGCAAGACTTTCTGCTTTCCAGAAAGAGATGGCATAGGAGTCATTTAAACTTGAAGCAAATATAATGAGTTACCATTCTTAGGTATGTTTTATTAGATTCTTAACTACTGAAGACAGACAATCTAAGAAACTATGAGGAGAAAGGGGAGAGCTTCAGAACTGTACCTCTTTACCTCTTTGCTACTAGTCTTCCTTTTATATTGTCTACCTGTGTTTTAGATTCTTCTTTGCAAAAACAAAACTCTTCTTTTAAAGACTTGCTGATCACATCCAACTTGAGGTTCTAGTGGAAAATTCTAAGGAAAGCACTCTGTAACGCTTAACACTCTAGGACAAACATATGACCCATTTCTGGGAAATCATGCTCATTTCAAATAGCATGATTTGGGATATTTCAAATTAGCACTGAGGTAACAAGAGTGTCTCTCTCTGTAGGGTAATTTGCAAAATAAACTCTGTCACCAGCCATATTCCCTACCCTGTGCATAAAGTAGGTCTGTGAGAACAAACCTAGCCTGCAGTGAAAGCTGAAGGAAAAAAAGAGTGGGGGAACATTTGTACAATATATATCCCAGGTCTACTGGACTCCTGTTCCTTGTCCTATATGAAGATGCCACTTGGTAGCTTTCTGATAGCTATTTTATTTGGGCCACTTCAAGCTGAGTTTTACTACTTACTACTTAGAATGATTTGGAAAATACAGCCCTGTAATTTTTGCCCTTCATATCTGTACCCTTTTCCAATGTCTTTAAGATTCCTTTTTTCTTCCTTTTTCCAAAATTATTACAAATCCTACTAATTGAGGAAAAATTAAATTCTTGGCCACTGTAAAGTATGCGCCAGAACTGCCTTATGCTTCTGTCTATATGAGGTTCCTGGGGTGTACAGTTTCTCAGAGAATAAGAAATTCTTCATCTATAGACCTTATGTATTAAAACAAAGAGTTCAATCTGCATCCTTCTCTCCATGGCCCTAAATATGAAAGATAACAAAATAGCAACTAAACTTGCAGCAGGTCCCCCATTTTGCCAAAGAGCAAGGGAGAGGAATTAATATTGCTAATGTTTCTATTGTTGAATCACTAGCTAACCCCACGTTAAGGTTCATTCAATGTGTCAATTTGAAAAGTTTAGAAGCTTATCTATGTAACTCAGGGATCTACATCCTTGGGTGTAGAGAATAAGCAGCTATTTATGCTCTAGGATATTATAATGATTGATACATTGTGTCAATTTGAGACATTTAGAAGTTTAAGTGGCTCTGTAAGGGGCTGGGGTCCTCACTTTGTAAGCCCGTAAGCCTGTGCAAAAGGAGGATACAGAGATGGTGTGAGTGCTAAGCCTCCCTAGGGTGAGGAGCCTGCATTAAGGGAGGAAGAGAGTCTTGTTCCTCCTTCTTTTGCTCTTCATGCTTTTGCTGTCTTCTGCCACCATGAACTGTTGCCCCTATGCTATGACATGCTTCCTTGGAGCTATCAGATTAGTGACTGAAACTGCCATGAACTGAGCTAATTAAACTTTTCCTTTCTTAATTTTTGGGCATCAGGTATTTTGTCTAAGCAATAAGAAAAGAGTAACTATCACACTATAGAAACCCCAAGATCCCGGAAGGTCCAGTCACACCTGTTGTTGTAGTTGTTGCTGTTATCATTGCTTAATTGTTTATCATTTTAAAGACAACACATACACATGATGCAACCATGAAAAGTTATAAATCTCATTGGTGGTTATGGCTTGTGGTTAGTGTATCCTCAAGGCCTCATGAGATCATAGATGAGCATTTTTCAGAGGTGGCTGAAATCAGAGTGCTTAATGCTGAGACTGAGGGAGTGTGATTACTAAATAAGCCCACTGATTGGTTTAGCACTACCCTAATTCCAGTAGTCAGGATACAACATATGAGACAAAAAGAAGCATGTTTTCTCCCTTGCTTGCTTTTTTGTCTGGCTCTGCTTGAAATGAACTAGTTCTCCTCTGCAATCCCCCTCTGCCAAGGCACCCTGTCTTGGAGCCAGCCAATTATGGATGGAAACCTCTACAAATAAACCTTTCACTCTTTAACTTTGAATATTTTACAATTGTGTATTTTACATGTGTTTTGTTTCAACAATGAGAGAAGAGTAACTAAGACAATGCAGAAAAACAGATCTCCCTTTACTCCTGTGTATGTGTTACTGTAACAAAAATGCTGCATAATCAGTTTGCAGAGATTTGCGGATATAGTTTGAGAGGTTCCATTCTGTAATAGGCCAGCCCTGTTGCTTTTAGAATGATTGCAGAGGAGCAAATCATGACAGGGTTTTGAGTTGGTCCAAAACTGCCATTCTGATAGCCAACAATGGGTGAGAACAATAGAAAGGTGGCCCTAATATTCCTTTGAAAGACCTGCTTCTGATGTCCTCAGGCCTGTCCCTGGGCCTCATCTCTGAAGAGCCCACCACCTTCCGATACCATTGTGGGCTGGGGACCACGACTTTAAGACACGGTCTTTTGAGAAACACTTCTGAGCAATATCGTAGCAACCCTATCCCTTAGTCACCAATTATTTTCCCAAATAGCAACAGCCCTTGTTAAATTTTGGATATTTTTCTAGAGACGTGCATGTGGAAGTGTATCTGAAGTTTCCCACAAGTGTTAGTGCTGTATTGCTTCACATACTATTTTGCTCTGTATTTTATGTGGCAGCACATCTGTTCGCACCACTTCAGATGAATATAATCTGAAGGTCTGAAACTTCTGGTCATATCAGTTTGGGAGCAAGGGGCCGTGGAACACTGTCTGAGGATTCTGCCAGAGGCATCCTTTAGCTTTCTTTTAGCAGGGAAAGGTGCAGGGCACCTAGGGAGAAAACTCGAGTGCAACAAATACACATCATGAAGATGTATTTGTGCTTTGGAGACAGGGCAAATATTCAGCTGCCCACCACATACTAGATGTGTACGTGGAGACTTCTGAAAATCAAGACATGGGAACATCATGCTTCATGTAAGTGACTTGTGAATTTCAGGACCATATGAAATAGAATAAGTTACAGCAGCTAGGTGCCAAGTCATTTTACTAAACTAATGAATGGGCAGTTCCAAGATGATTTATTTTACAAATACAGTTTTCTTCTCATTCCTATGATTTGCCTCTTAGGACTATCTTACCTTAGTCATAACCAAACAGCAGACTAGATGGTTCATTAATTTATTCTAAAGGGTTCACCTATTTGTAAGTTATCTTTAAAGGATTATAACTTTCTGTCTCTCAAGAGACTTATGAAATAGTGTCAATGATCAATTTTAAGTGATTTTCATCTCCTTTTCAGAATAGCCAGTTTGAAATCATTCTCTTTTACTGGGCAAATCACTCTGTAAAGGAGGACAGCTGTGACATTTATCATCATTTAAATGGATTGGAGTTTCAAAGCATGCACTGTCTTAGATCTAAGTCCATGATAAATTTTGCATAAGTTTCTTTGTCTGCTCTGAGGAAATAGTTTGACCCAGGGCTGGGCTGTACCTGTTGGTTCTTTTTAAATTTCTCTCTTCTCCATGCCATTCTCCCTCCTCTTTGTGATAGTCCTGCCTTTGCTCTGAGTGCTCTTAAATGAAGTGCACTATCTAAAAAGTTATCTTATAGCCAGGACCAGAAAAGTGTTCACAGCTCACTCACCTGTGCTGACCCTGTGGAACTTCTCACAATTCCAAGCCCAGAGAAAATTATACCTTACGACCTTCCTTCTAAGCTTCTGTCTCGCTTTTTTGTGTCTCCTCTTCCTTCTCTGCAACACAACATCTTCCCTGACAATGGATTCATCAGGTTCTCTCACTATAGCTGTCAGGGGACTTCTGGTACAATGTCTGAGTTTTATACAAGTTTTTCTATTATTTTACTCATAAACATGTTTGTTACATAGAGAAACCAAAAGAGACCTCCTTCAACTTGGCTCTATTGCCATTTTGAACCACAGAAATGTTAAACACACAGTATGCAAATTGTTCCTCTAAAGACAATGTCTATGACAGACACAGCTTTTTCTCTCTCCTGTGGCATCTGACAGTATAATCACCTCAGGTGCATAAATTGTGTTTATTGTATTGAGTTAGAATCTCTGGGTTAACCATATTGAGATTATTTGTCCTAGATAGTCTCTTATTTCTAATTTATCTTGGCATTCATTTAATCATGAACCAATCTCAATATGCTGTAACATTTCTGCTCCTACTCAGGGATGCTGTACTCTCTCAGACTTTCCTGCACAATATCAGGCTGCTTACATTAGCCACTGCAATGACTTGACTCTCCCCACCAAAACTCCTATTGAGTCAGACCTCTGAGTTAAGAGTGTTTGCAGGTAGGACTTGTGGCAAGTAACTAAATAAGATGTGGTCATAAAAGTGGGATTTGTATGATGACATCAGTTATTTTAGAAGAAAAGGCAGAAGACCTGAGCTGGCCAGCTTGCCTTGTCTCATTGTGTGATGTCCTATGGCACCTTGGGGAGTGGCATAGTCAAGGCTGACGAGAAGTCTCTCACTAGAAACAGCACCCAGGGAACTTCCCAGCCTTCAAAACCACAGGCAGTTGTTTATTCCTTTGTCCTTTTTCTCTTGTGTTTAATTGTTCGCCCTATTTAGTGGATTCTTTCTCTTCTCATTCATGGAGTTCTGATCATTTTGGTTCCTTTCTAGAACATTTTTCAGTAGTCTGTGTAGGGTTGGCTTTGTCATCATGAAATTCTTTAGTTGTTCTTTGTCATGGAATATTTCACTTCTCCATCAAACTTGAAAGAGAGTTTTGCAGGGTACAGTAGTCTGGGCTGAAATTTGTTTTCATAGAGGACTTGAAGTACTCTGCTCCATGCTCTTCTTGCCTTCATGGCTTGTGAAAAGAAGTCTGCCATAATTCTTATGAGTTTTCCTTTGAATGTGATTTACTTCTTTTCTCTAGCGGCTTTCAGTATATTATTCTTGAAATTAAAGAAGCGAATAAATATATGAAAAATGCTCCACATCACTAGCCATCTGTGAAATGCAAATTAAAACAACACTGAGATACCATCTCACCTCACAAAGAATGACTATCATAAAGAAATCACCCAACAATAAATGTTGGAGAGGCTTTGGGAGAAAAGGAACCCTTCTCCACTGCTGGTTGGAATGTAGACTGGTGCAACCATTATGGAAATCAGTGTGGAGACTCCTTAAAATACTAGGACTGGAAATCCCATTCAATCCAGCTATCCCCCTACTGGGAATTTTCTCAGAGGAACTGAAAACATCATATCATAGTATTATACGTGTACCTATATTTATAGCAGCACAATTTGTGATAGCCAAATCTTGGAAACAAGCAAGACGCCCATCACCTGAGGAATGGATGAAAGAGATGTGGTAATTTTATACAATGGAGTACTACTCAGATATAAAGAATGATAAACTCAAAGCCTTTATATATAAGTGGATGTCATTTGAGATATACTCATAAGTGAAATAAACCATACCCACATATGTAAATATCGTATAGTCTCCCTAGTATAAGAACTCAAAAGAAGAAAGACAGACAGAAAGGTATAACGCAATTAAAAGGAAAGTAAGAACTTGAGGATTAGTAAATGAAGAGAGGGCAAGGAGAACAGCTAGAAAACATAACAGGGGCAAAGTCATACATTTATATACACAAGGAAGGAAAGGCAATGGTTCTGAGAATCTTTAGCATATTTTTGAAAATAGTAGTTAATTGGTAGGTCTCTCACCCTGACTATATATGCTGACACCGGTGAACAAAGAAACTGCACTGAAGAAAGCAATGTGTAATGATAGGGTCATGTTTGGAATGCCTGTCATTCTGGACTTTTAATTATGTACTGCTTGTCATAACATACCAATTACAGCCATACTGTCTCTCAAATAAAGGTTTTTTTTTAAAGGTAATAAGTGAAAACATGAGACAAAAAAAAGTCACAGGACTATCCTGCTACAAGGCTGTATATTGTTTTATTTCTAAATTTCTGTGTAAATATATGTAAATGCTTATTCCTATTTTTGATATCTTTTTATCTTTTTAATCTTTTTTCTTCATATTCTGGAGGGACTCAAAGTTTAACTTATCAATACTTCATGGAAAATGCCTCTTCCATGTTATGTCTAAGATGTTTGATATTCAGACAGATAGTGAGGTTAAGCTCAACTGCCTATGTTATAGGGTAATAATATCATTAAGCTTCTCTTTTGGAGGGTTAACAACTTAAGTTTGCAGACCAAAAATTAAAGAAAAAGAAGGGGTACAAGGATAGTCAACATTTTGGCCCTAGCCATTCAAGGTCAGTGAGGACTCAGGCCATGAGAGAACCTGTACTGTAACATCCTGTAACTCAGTGGTGTCCCAAATTTTCTGATCAAGGGGATTATGGAGCCACACAAGAAAGTGATAGTGTAGAATGTGCCTAAGGAGAGTCACCTGAAGAAAGAACATTCTCTCAGGCTTTCATAGAGAGCAAATTGGGCAAGCAATGGCCATGACTCATCCACATGGCTGACACTGACAAAATATCTACAAACTGCTCTACAGGATTTCATGGTAAATCCTGAGGGGATTTGACTGACCTTATCATATAAAAAGTTACATTTCTTGTTATATAGGTCTTGCTCTTTCTTGGTCTTAACCATCCAGCAGAAAAGTATGAAAATGAATTACAAAAAGTAAAGCCATATTAATATGATGAACTGTAAAATGCTCAAGTCAACAACTTTGGACATTGACAGTCTTATGGAAAACCCACTACTATTATGGCTATTGGACTATATTGGGATATTTTGCTGAATTCATTCACCTACAGTATTTAAAGGACAATGGAATGCCCTTCTGGGACAAAACTAAACAAAAGGGATGCAAATGAACGACCATTTTGTATCTGTATACTCAAAATAGTTAGGATAGATATACAGCTCCATTCTCTTAATTCAATGAAAATAGAGGTTTGTTCTAATAGTGTTTGAGAAAGGATATCAGGTCTGCATCTTGTACAATGAAAATCACTCAGACAATAATATGCAATGTATTAATTGTTAAAAATGTACCAGTAATCAGTTGTGAAAAGTCTCATTGCTATTTGTTTCTCAATAAAAATATTTTTAAAAACCACAGGCAGAATAAACCTACAGTATTTAGAATGAGATTATCTATCATATGTAATAACAGCAACAGCTAACAGACTAAGAGAGATTCCTTTCAAACCAAAAGTAATGGTCTCTGAGAACTAACATCTATTTTCTTAATAAAAATTGTTCATGAATTCCTAAATTCTTTCACTCAACTAGTATTTCTTTGATTCTACACACACACACACAAAAAGTAAATAAAAAAAGAATAGATTTTTCTCTGTCCTTGAGGTGCAGGATTGTATGTAGAACTTGTAAGCTCAACCTTCAAGTTTATCTAAATTTGCTCTGGTGCACTTTCTTCAGTGGGACTTTTCACTACATGTCCCTTCCAGACTCTAGCTAGCTAGGTCCTTCTGCCTTCTTTGGCCTCTCAGAAGTTCACTTTCCTTCAGTAGCCCCAGAATCTCCCGAGCTCCCTTTGTTCTGTCACAATAACCAGGCCAGCACCAGTAGCCCACCTGGATACTGCCTATCTCAGAAAGGCTATAGGCATTACCATACTAAAGCCCAGTTGTGTCTGCACACCTTCTTCCAGGTGGTGCATTTCCCTGGCAACATTTATCATTTAAATCCCACAGCTCACTTTATTTCGGCTGCTCCAAAGACAGGAGGAGTGGACACAACGTGATTTGGGAAGGTTTCTATATTTGTTAACCAAGCTGAGTCACTTCAAGGGAGGTTTCTATCATGTGATTTAATAAGCTGAAGAATCTGTTCATAATACATGTTAATAACTAGAAATAAGCTTTAAAAAAAGTATTTTTGGACAGACAAACCTGGTTTTCACTTTTGATTTCACTAAACTTGATTTAAACTTGTTTTAAATCTGGGAAAGAATTTCAGAAATTTTCATCTGAGAGTCATTAGCAAAATGAATATGCTTATTCCTTGGTTCTCAGAAGTAGTAGATATAACATTGATAATCTATCCAATAGATACTTATTATGTATGAGATTTCCTCTGTGGGATGTTTGCATAATTTTAGCCTTAGAAGACTGACAGAGGGACTCCATTTTTGGACAAATGTTGGAAAAAGGCATTGCTTAGTGTTTATGACATCATCCCATACACAGAATGCCTTGCCAGTTAATAAATGAGGATAGCCCTGTTACTGAGAAGCTCACAGCCTACTCTTCCATGTCTTCCTTATCATTTCTTGTCATTGTTAAACAATAATTTTCTATCTTAGAGTGCATATTTCTGACCACATAATATTTGGAATAAGTACTTCCAAATTTTGAAATTCAGGCTTTTTATCAAACTGATGTTGCTAACTCATTCAACAATCAAGCTGGAAAAAGCATCAAGCTGAATCTCCATGTGTAGAAGATAATACTATACTGATTGCTTTTATTTTATTTAATTATTTTTGTATTTTAGGGAAGGGTCTACAGGGTGTTCTGGGTCTCACTACTTGATCGGACTCATAGTGATCCTTCTATTTATAGCCTCCCAAGAACTGGGATTACAGGCCCAACCCACCATGCCCACACTCAGCATGCCCTGGGGGCAGAGCTGGATCAAACCTCCAGCCCCTGCACCTGCCTGCAGGCACTTTAATCCACTAAGCTAATTCTCAGCCCTTTTTTTTCTATGATTACTTTTAAATTCCTCTAGAAATCATATTTTTCTGCCCAGAATCCACTCCATGTCTTCTGTCAATAAATATTGTGTTCTTGACCGCTGAAGTTAGTACATGAAACAAACTGAACTAATAATACTAATGCTGAGTTGTGGGATGCAACCCTAAAGTATGGCACCTTGGATATTTAGGAGAACAGCACAAGCAGAAAGGCTCCACTAAACTTCCTTCTGCTTTTTCCCTAAAGGAAGCCATAATACTTAGGAAGGTTATTATTTGAGTTTCTCTCTCCTTTCTATATGGAAGACCCTCATCTAAAGAGAGCCTAAGCTACAATTAAAGAAAGGAGAATGGATTTTTCTCTGAGGACTGCTTTTGGGGTCTTCATTTCTGAAAGTTTCTTTTTTATACAACTTCACTTTAAATAAGTATGCTGAACATTTTCACTAAAAACAACATTAATAATTTCCTTCCTTCCATTACCTGTATCTATTTGATCCAGGTACTTCTCTCCTACATTACTAAAATATTATTTCTATTTGTATAACTCATAACCCAGAACTATCTTCCTAAGTGTGTAGGCTTAAGAATTCATATATACATGTACAGGGAACTTACAAGAATTTTTATTAACATTGATTGGAATAACAAAATCTCAAAATTATGTATATACTACCAATACAGAGCTGATAAATACATGATACTATTGCATATAGTGGAAGAGTATATATTAAAAATGACTAATCAAAGCTACATACATTGACATGCATGAGTGTCATAACAATGTGAGCTACACTAGAAACATAACCATAATACACTTAATATAATATCCTTTAGATAAACATATTTAAACATGAAATAATAAAATTCTTGTTTAGTAAAGTAATTTAATAAAAGTATTTTTACAATGCTCGATATTCGCAAATATCACACAATGATGATAGGTTTTATTTTACCTTCAGAGGATGAGGAATAGAAGACAGAATAGAGGAACAGATACATTTTGTCATACTGTCACTAATTGTGAAGGGTCAATGATTTTACTCAGTGTATAAGTTAGCACAGTAGTCTGCCACAGTGTCGTAGACATTGGCATAAGGTATGAGAATCCTAGGTCAGAAGTGAAGTATGTTATTACAGCAGAAGCAGCAGCCAGAACTTCAGCATTTTATTGTGTTGTTTTCATAAGATTCCATAATATTGAATGATGTAAAAGGTCATGTGATGCTTGCATGCACAGAGGGTTGCACTGCAGGAGACAAAAAAAGAAAAAAAAACAACTTGGCATATAACATTGGCATCTTTCCTTTGGAGGGGGCTTTTCTGCATACTTTTGTTTCTTATTTTACTAGTATATGTTAGTGATACGTAATACTTACCTTCATTTTGGGGACTTAGTAAATAAATGTATCATATTTTGATAATTTTTGATCTCCTTCTCTATCCTCCATTGTCCCCCAATTTCCCTTCCCTATATGAAAAAATAGCCTGCCTGCTTCTTTCTAAGTGTCACTTGTTCTACTTTATAAATTATTTATATTTTGTCTTTCTTACATAAGAGAAACCATACAATATTTAACTCGTACGTCTGTTCTGTGTCTGATTTATTTCACTAAACATCATGGTCTCAAGATCCATCCATTTTCCTATAAATGAGTCCAATTTATGTTCTTTACAACTTTAATGCTCTTGTATATATATACACCATGTTTTTATCCATTCATCTGAAGGGACTTTGGCTTCTTTCCATATGTTAGGTAATGTGAATTGTGCTTCTACAACATTCAGTTTCCTAGTTACTCTTTTATTGCTGGGACAAAATACCCAACACTCTCAAGTTAAAGTAGGAAAATATTTTCTAGCTTGTGGAGGTTTCCGTTCATAGCTGGCTGGCTCCAAGCAGGAAGCACGGCAAAGGACATCACAAAGGAGAAACAGTCCTTGGCAGAGCAGACAGGAAGCGGCAAAGCACCAGCAACCACCGAGCTATCTCCCCAGCCCCGATGATGCTAATGCTTTTGGGAAGATACCCACATTTTGGATGGTGCCACCCACATCTAGAGTGGTCCTTCCCATTATCCATACCCAGAACTATGCTGAACCAATCAGCAAACTACTTCACTTGCCATACCCTTAATCCACATTCACACACCCTGGATCCAGCTACCTCACTGAGAAGCTTCACCTTTGAGGACATGAGGCTTTGGGTAAATATCTAGATACAGGCCATAGAAATATCTATGTGTATATCCATATAACATGACGACATTAACTTTTGGGGGAATATACCCAGGCAAGGTGTAGCTGTGCCAAAAGAAATGTCAGTTTTCATTTTTTTGAAGAATATCCATACTGTTTTCTATAACAGCTGTACTATTTTGTATTCCTACTAATCACTTAGAACAGCTTCTTTCCCCACATGTCTTTGGTGACTTATTTTTGAGTCCTTGATGATAGCCATTCTTATAAGAGATTTCAATGTTATTTTGATTTCATTTCCTTAATGGGCCAAAGATGTTGAACTCATTTTATGTATATATTGGTTCTTTGTGCTTTTTATTTGGAAACTTGTCTATTCATATCAACTGACCATTATTTCAGTGGATCTTTTGGTTTTGTGGCTCTTCTTATTTTTGGTTCTGTAGATTGTCCATTGGCTCTCTTGATTGTTTCCTTTGCTATACAAAAGCTTTTTGAAATTTGACATAATCTTATTTGTTTATTTCACGGTATTATTCTTCTACAATTGAGATTCTGCTCTGGAAGTCCATGACAATACTTATGTCTTCAAGTATTTTCTCTATTTTAACCTCCAGTAAGCTCAGTGTTTTTATTTTTATGTCTAGGTTTTTGATCCATTTTGATTTGATATTGTACAGGCTGAGAGAGATGCCTCTAGATTCATTCTGCATGTGAATAACCAATTTTCTCAGAATCATTTGTTGAAAAGGCTATTTTACATCCAACATATGTCTTTACCCCTTTGTCCAACATCAGATTGACAGAGGTACAACGGGGTATTTTTGTGTTTTTGATTCTATCCCACTAGTCTATGTGGCTATGTTTGTCTCAGTACCATACTGTTTTTCTTTTTGTAGTTTTGTAATAAAATATGAAAAATAGGATTGTAGTGCCTCTTTCTTTATTTTATTTTTGTTTGGCCAACATTCATTTAGCTACTCTGGTTCTTTTCTGATTCTACATATATTTTAGGATTGTTCTTTTCTTGTTCTTCAAAAATGTTGTTGGTGCTTTGATTAAAATTGCATTAAATCTATACATCTTTATTGGTAACATGACCATTTGATAATATTGACTGTGCCTATACAGGAACCAAGGATATCATTCCATCTTCTACTATCCTTATCAATCTTAAAACTTTTTAATAGTCAGTAAATGTCATTGTCCTTCCCTTGAGATGGAGAGATTTCTGGTTTTGGAGGGTGTTGGCTATACAAACTTCTTTGAAGCTAAACATCAGAAACAAACAAACAAACAAACAAAAAAAAAAAAAAAGGCAGTCAGCACTCCTAGATAAAATATATGCAGATGTTTAAAAGAATTATAAAGAACTGTTTTCCAATACATTCTAGTCTTCATTCCCTAACTACATTATAAAAGCCCTAGAAACAAGGTTAGGCAAGCATTTTATTAAAGAGCTAAGTATGAAAGGTTTCATGTCTGTAGACTATATAGTGTTTAAAGCAGTCATAAGCAAATGGTAAATGAATAATAGGTATGACTAGTTTAAATAATGCTTTATGTACAAAAAGAGGTGCCTAAATCATGGGCCAGGGAGATGGCTCAGTGGAATAAGCGCTTCCCTGGCAAGTGCAAAGGCCTGAGTTCAATCCCCAGTTCCAAAAAAAAAAAAAAAAAAAGAAAAAAGAAAGTCATGGGCCATTAGATACTAACCTTCGATTTTTTTTAATGGTTGTATTTTTTTCTTTTTCTTTTTTTTCTTTATTTTTTCCATAATTTTATTGATAAAAAATAGCAATGAGACAGTTTCAAACCAAATTGGTAGGACAGTGTCAATAATTAACACACTGCATACATTCCTCCCAGTGGTTAATTGCGGTACAAGATGCATACATGATGTCCTATCAACAAACACCATTAGAACAAATCACTCTATTCATTAAGAGAATGTAACTATATATCTATCCTAACCACTTTGAATACACAGATACAAAATGGACATTCATCTGAGAATGTCTTATTATGGTGCCACACACTGCAGTACATTCCAGAGGTAGCCCAGTAAATAAAACAGATGGATGTGCCTACATTCATCAGTTGTATGCCCTCATGAAAGAACACAGCAACAAACAGCACCAAAGTAAAATGTGGTTTATCAGATCATGGTGCATGCACTGAGGAAAAGCCAAACAGGAAAGGAGGAGGATATTAACTGAAGTAAAAGTCTAGTTAAGGGGTCAGAAAAACAATCCTAAAAAAGAGCTACAAGACAAAAGACCATGTAAGAAGAGCACCAACATCTAAAACATTCCAGGCAAGAGGAAAAATCAAATGCATTTCTCCTGAGAAGACAGCACTTCTAGTAGGTTCTAGGTGCTTCGAGGAGGTAGCAGTGCTCAGGTAGATTGAGAGAGAAATAGAGTAGGTGGGCTAAAGGAGGCAACTAGAGGACTGAACAAAGGAAAAACATGTGCTGATTTGTTCTTTTAAAGGTCAATCTGCTGCTTTGAGAAGAGTTTGAAATAGGACAAGAGAGGATTTAGGAACATGATTCAGGATGCTCATAAAATAATCAAGGCAGAAATATTTGCTGAAACTGTAGTGGTAGCAGCTATACCCTGGATAAACTTTGAACGTAGAATTTGCTGGTAGGTAGAATGATGTATGAGGCATAAATTTTAGAATCAAGAACTATAGCAAATATTTTGACCCGAGCAACAAGAAGTTGCCACTAGCTGAAACCAGGACACTGAGAAGGGAGCAGATTCAGAGGCAGATCTGGAGTCTGCTTCAGAATGTTAAGTAGGCATGTAGCAAAGTTGCCTGAGGCAGCCCAGTGGCCCAGTGTCATGTACCAGAGAGCTGCAAGCTCTGAAAACCAGCATTCCCCCCTCCTATCAGTAGAGTGCGGCCATGGCCTCTGTGGATGGGTCAGCTAGAACACCGATTCAGACTGCTTCTCTAGCTAAAGAGATACAAATGATGAAAAGGGCTTTTTGTCTAGGCTTGATATGATGGACAAATCTAGCAAATAAAGAAGAGGCTGTCTGCCTACAAGAATGTGTATTTATTAAATTCTTTATCAACGTTCAGTCTAGGAGGGAGATTGACAGATTTTAAAAAAGATAATTAGAAGCATAGTCTCTAAACATTTTTTTTTTCAATGTTGAAATAAATTGTCCTCAGGTGCCTGGCCAGTGCTCACTGACCATGTCTTGAATTTTCCCCCAGGCTTATTTGCAGGGTCAGCTGAATGGTAGACTTGCCTTATTCAAAAATCAGTGTACAAAACTCACTTAGAAAATGTGAGGGCAGCTCACCCTGAATGTGAAAGAATCACATTCGCTGTACAGCTGCTGTCGCGCTCACCGCGCTCCTGCACTCCAGCCCTATCTATTCCCAAGGTGAAAGCAGCTTCTCTCTGCTCATGCTTGATTTTAGACATTATTCTGCCCCTGTATCTTCTAAGCTACATCAAAAAGCCCTAGGCAGCAAGAGCAAATTAATGCACGAGGAACTTCCTCCTTGTGAGCTGTAAACATTTTCTCTCCTCTCCTCAGCGTTTCTCACACAGGGAAAGCAGGAACAGCGAGGGAGAATCCTTCTGCGTGCAGAATTCTGCCCTTTTGTGGGCCTTTGCGCCGTAGGCGCTCAGGCTCATTAGTTCTTAACACAAGCCACAGTGGCAAGTAGATTGGATATTTTTGAGATATGTGACAAGAAATGGTATATTTAACAGGAGAAAAAAAATGCAACCTCCTTGACATCGAAAGAAGACATTACTGAGGGCTTGGCAGAAATGTGCTGTACTCAACCCAGCAGACATCTAAGTTGACAGTTTCAACGCTAGATTGAGAAATGGAATGAACAGAAGAGAAAAGAAAGTGCAGAAAGTGCTAAAGGAATCAAGGCAAACCAGTTTCTCAAAAACAAAAGCCATCAGGACTCTGCCCGTGGGATGTGTGCACAGAGGCGGGTGATTGGCCCAGGCTGTCAGCCTGTACACCCCAGAATCATTAAGATTCAGATTCAAAGTTTATTCTATCCACCAGGACATATTCTACTGCGAGTAACAGAATTCCTGATTAGAAGTGATAATAATAAGCATCCACTCTCTCAAAAAAGTCAAGATACCTAGGGTTAGAGGACTTAAGAGTTGGTATGGTAACTCGACAATGCCGACAAGAATCTCCATGTTAGTTGCTTTTCTCCTCTCCCCTGCCATGGCGTGGTAATCCCTCGCCTCAGTATCACAGTTCAGCTGCGAAGAGTCTTGTGCCCCAACCTCCAGAGCATCTCAAAGGAGAAGGAAGTGAAGGTAGGCACAGACAGGCTCACTGCATTATCTCCCTGACACGTGGAATCCAATTAGAGTTCATTGGAAAGAAAGAGCGGAAAGGTAGTGATCAGAGGCTTTGCGGGCCGAGGGCAAGGAGGCACCTGAAAGGATCATCAGTTTGTACTAAGTCATGGTGAGGTAGAAGGAAAAGGTCTAGCATGCGACTGAACATTAGGGTGACTCTACATGATGGTATTGCACTGTAGGGAATAGAGAAAAGAATCATGAATGATTTTATCTAAAGAAATGATAATGGCTGACTAGATAGAGTTCTTCAAACTGATTTAAACATCACATAATGCATGCAAGATCAGAGCATCGTATTATCCCATTCATATGTACAACTTGTAGATTTTTATGTGTGAGCTGAAAAATAAATTCAAATTTAAAGGGAAAGGGAATTAGTGGTACAAAAAGAGCATAACCTCAAGTGGCTTTCTTTTTTTTAAATTTGGTATAGGACCTGGCTCTGCAGCTCGGACTGATGAATGTACGCTTCATCTCTCTTGGGTACACACTTAAGCACGGAATGGTTTTGTGATACAGTAAGTAATGGTTAGCTTTTTGAAAACTTGGTGAATGGTTTTCAAAATTTTTTCATGATTTTACACTCCTACCAGCAAGATGTGATAATTCCATTTCCTTTGTATCTTTACCAACTTGTGGTTATTGATGACATTTGTTTTACTTGACCTTTTCTTTTAAAAGAGTTGTGGTTTTAATTTGTCTAAGGAGTAAGGAAGTTCAAGATTTTCTATGTGCTTATACATCATCACTTTGTCTACTTAGGTGAAATATATTTAAATTTCAGGACTTTTTAAATACTGGTTTTTGGGCCAGGGAGATAGCTCTGTGACATAAGTGCCTACCTGGCAAGTGCAAGGTCCTACGTTTGATCCCTGGTACTGGAAAAAAAATATCTAATATCTGGTTTTTATAAACTATTTCTAAAATTTGAAAGTCTTAAGAAATATGTTCTAGGCACAATTCATTTATAAAATGAATGTTGTAAAAATATTTAGAGCACTAGTTTCTTGGGATTCATAATGAAAACTACTACACATGTCATAAGTAAAAATGATTTCTTCACTAAGGGACCACTACACATCACCAGTTGTACTCACTGAGTGGCTTATCTTATTTTTGTACTCACTAGGTGTGCTGTCATCTTATTTTCACAATTCAAATGTGTGTTTCATAAAATTTACAAATTACTATAGATGATAACAATAAGTGCTATATATTGAGATAATGTTGCGTGCTAAAGACTATGTCCATCCTTCATCTACTTTATTTCACTCAGTCCTCACAACGAGGGAGAAAATTTACATGATTCTTCTCTGATGAATAGGATGAATGTATTTAGGCTATAAAGATGATGAAATTAGCCCAAGATCCCATACTCTTGATTTAACTCCAAACATGACTCTGTGACTGATAAGTTGGACCTCTACAGAACTAAGATTTATTTTGATAATTACTGTCTTGTAAACCCCACAAAACACAGAAATATCAGTGCCTCCCCATCAACTTGACAATAAGCATAAAGTAGGCATCCAAGACAGCTGTTTGGAGACACAGAGAATGAGTGCATGAACAGCAGATGGATGGATGAGGAAAAAAAAATTAAGGGTTTAAACTGAGTTGAGATATATAGGATTTCAGCTCAGTCAATAGTGATGAATTTGCATGTAAGGATTTTTGCAACCTTCCTGTAATGATGTAAAAATATTTTAAAGTCTGGACTTCCAGGAAGTTTGGCAATGAGGGTGTCTAGTAGAGATGGAATGAGTCACTACCAGTCAGACACGGTCAGTGGCTCTGCAGCTGATCATGACAGCCTTCCAAGTAACGGAGAAAGCATCTGAAAAAGAAAACACAGTAACTGCTATGAATTATAATATCAATTACTTATCTCAGTGTTTTATTTGGATGCTCTTTGAATTTGGAATACTAAGAAGACTTTGATTCTGTTTTGATGAATGAAGTGGTGCCTCAGAAACATGATAGTGCTAGTGTTCTGTTAACAGAAATCTGAACACACTAATTCCCTGTCCAACTTCTACTCCTCTATGACACACTGTCTCTACACATATCCAGTCATGGGTAATCTCACATGTTATAATATGTACAAGACAGAAGTGATTTGTGCTGGCAAGATTAACATCTTCTCAGTCTCTAGAGCGAGGAATGCTTAAGTCTTAAAGGAAAAAGAAACAAACAGTATGGATCTAGAAAGCTTCAAGCACAAAATTGCAACATGTGCCCTTCTGTAAATCTTTCAGTGAGAATAGAACTTCTGCTTTCGTTTCCAAAACACATTCTTTTTAGCTTAGGTTGTTTCTAATTTGGAAAAATCTCCTGTGTCAACCTGTTGCTATATTATGTGACTTCACTTTCGCCTCATTGTTTCCTCTACCTCAAAAAATATTGAGATAAAGGCTCTGATATTAGAAAGCGATAATATTTATGGCTAGGTAACAGTGTTAGCAACTTACATTCATTATCTTTGATTTTCCCTAGGACCACACAGAGGAAGCATTATTGCTATCCTTTATTAATACATGAAATAACAGAAGCTCAGATGTAAAAGTACACATCTGAAGTAGTAATATCAATAACAAGGTGTGATCCATAAATTGATGCCATGTACAAGTGATAAAAAAGCCTTTTATTTTTCTTTGCACACAGTGAAAAAAAAATTAACAAAGTGAAGCATCTTTTATCCAGTCCATGCAATGGCCAAACTAGTCTGCAAGTTTTTGGTTTTCTGAAGAATTACTACATTCTTCGTGGGCATCCATAATAATCAACATTTAGAAAATCACTCATTGGCAAATAAGATAGTGATAGCAAAAGCAGAAAAAAATCACAGAAATAACAAAAGTAATAGATCACTTGTACTATGTAAATATGTTATGCACTTTATAAAATATATTCATTTATTATAAAAGCATTAGGAATGTGTACTGTTTTCATTCCACTTAACAGTTGCGGAACAGGAGGCTTTAGACTGAAGTGACTTGCTCAGGGTCAACTGGAAATAGTAAAATGTTTACTTCTAGTTCCACTTTCTTCCTTTGCAAGGCTTAAAACTAACCTGAAACAGAAAAGAAAAAATTAAATAAAATAAAAACTCCAGGACTAAGTGAACACGTTCAATTTGGCAGCTTTTACTTAAAAGGAATAATTGTTCTTAAGGACCACCCTCAGTGATCCCTAAAGTACCTTCCAAAGTTCTGTAATGCTGAAGTTGGAATTGATTTTTCTGTTCTGAGGTTTAACATATATCTCTAGACACAAATAAAAAATCATGTTGTTTGTCTCTGAGTAATACAGTTTGTTTAGCATGAAATTGAATCATGCAATTGTATTTACTATCAATAATTTGAAAACCAATTGTTTTGTGGCTCACCATAAATGATAATGGAACATGAAAAATGCATGACCGCTATTCAGCCTCCAGCTCCCAATCAAATTAAGAACAAGTATAAGACACAAGTCATGAAGAGTTTCATTATCTGACCTGCATAAGAACACAGAGCTTTCAATCCACCAACCCCCACCCTCTGTTGAGTTCATGAGTGACCTAAAATCTCTGCTTTGATCAGCAACCACACAGCTTACTAAAGGAATTTAGCTAAGACTCTCCTATTATCCCCTCTGCTCCAACCAAATGTGTCCTTATGAAGAATTGAGGTGCCTGGAGGGACCTTTCAAATACAGGAGCTCTAAAAAGAAAGGTTGGATACCAGTGCCACTGCTTACTAATTGTGACCTCAGATGACAAAGTAAGGTTTTTGGGTCATCTCCAATATCCACGATGACCTCTTTCTATAATAATACTAGAATTTTTAGTTGGATATATTGCTACCTAGAATGTGAACTATGTCCTCTAGCCGTCCTTGAAGCTAAATCATGTATTGCTCCACATGACTAATGCTGTCCATTTAAGTGAGAATGTTCTGAGTAATTTCTGAACCTAAAAATAAGGCGGAGGTACTCTGCCTCTTTTTGTTCAACGTTCTTTAGTCTGATTGCCTAAAACATATTCCCACTGTGAATAACGAGGCTGAAAGTCATATGCAGTGAAAGGCAGAATGGTGAGCTGGTGACAGCCTTGGCTTTTGGGAACTATATAAAAGCAGAGCTACATTATGCCATTCAAAACCTGGATTGATATCTCTGAGTATTTAGATGATAGAAGAAAGGGTTTCTGATGCAACTGTTATTTTCATGTTTTCTCATATTTATATTTAAACAAAAACTAAACTGTAACTTTAAAGTTATATAAAACAAGAAAAATAATAGCATATATATAACTCAGAGGTCTATTTTGACGATTACATGAGAAAATGCATGTAAGTACAAGGTCTGAATAATAACTATTAAACTCTGATCACTATCATTAATATTATGATAGTACTTTATGCCTATTGAAAACAATTTTCTTGTCAGGCCTTGTCCAGTGATTATTGTATTTTAGACATTTCTTCAGACTAAGATACATGATAAGAAAATATAAAAATGGACTTGCAAAATCTTTCTGGCATTCATAATCTAAGCCATTTATTTCTCCTTACTGAGAAATAATTTTATACAAGGAACATAGGATTAACATCTAGACTGCCCAAAAAATAGACTACCATTTTTTTAATTTTCATCTTACCTTTCTCAATATTTATTTTCATTCCTTTTTTAGTTAGAAGGTTACTACATAATGATGCTCCACTTTCAAGAATGCAATGCTTGGGGAGGGGGAGATAGCTCAGTTGAATAGGTGCTTGCTTGGCAAGTGGAAGGGCTTGAGTTCAATCCCTGGTTCTGAAAAAAAAAAATGCAATGCTTTAAATTATATTTAAATGATTTATACTTTAGAAGATCACTTCATAGCACCTTGAACTTATCAGTTAATTACTTCTAAATCCTACAATGATTGTTTCTAGAAAATGTTTTGAATATATGTGTTCTATTGTTTTTTTTCTGTATTTTAGGGAAGGGTCTACAGGGTGTTCAGGGTCTCACTACTAGATTGGACTCGTAGGGTTCCTCCAGTTTACAACCTTCCAAGAGCTGGGATTACAGGCACACGCCACCACACCCAGTCTCAAATGCTGTATCAGCACGCCCCAGGTGGGGGGGGGGGTCAACACAGCAGGCCTAGGCTTTTGTTCTTAAATAATTTGGAACATAACGTTTGTCTACATGACACAGAGGTTAAAATTCTTTAAGTATAAAATGAACAGTGCTGGATGATGGGAGAGTAAAATTTCTGAGATTGTATAAGCCACAGAAATTATTGCTGCATGGATATAACTTAAAAGTGGTAAAATTTAGGTAAAAGAAAACAATATGTGTTCTAGGTAAGGTTACCAGCAGTTATAGGGACAAGATCAGTGTCAGGCAAGACAGCTAAAGTAGAGTTCTAATGGAATAGTACACAACAGACCGAAAATAGACATTAAAATTAGAATACAGAGGACAGCACATCCTAAATGAAGGAATTTGGAGTTCATAGAGGAGAACTGGTGGATGCTAAGCAGAAATGTGAATGAACAAAATAATGGTTTAATTTGTGGCTGAGAACTGGATGGGTTAGAAGTTGAAGAGATGACAAGAATGGTACAGAAGACTTATTTGTTTAAAGAGAATAAAAAATAGCAAAAAGGAAATAGAAATTATGCAAAATTTTACAAAACAAAATTATATGAATTCAGCATTGGTTGTTACATTTCATATTATTATCTTCAAATTAGTTGTTCAAATTATCAGCCATAAACATACAAAATCGATCAAAAAATTAAAAAGAAGAAAAATTTAGCACTTCCCTGACAAGTGCAAGGGCCTGAGTTCAATCCCTGATTCTGCCAAATAAAAAGAAAGAAAAAAGAAAAGAAAAGAAAAACTTAAGTATTAACTTTTTCTTTCAATATACCAGTAGTATAAGCATAATGATACATAATTTATATATCATGAATTGTACCAACTTACCCTTTGCAATTCAGTTATTTTTTATATATTCACAATATAGGCAACTGTCATCCCAATCTCAATTTCAAACATGATTTTTCCCCGTCTTGAAAAGCTATCAGCCAACAGCAGCTACTAATCTAGTAATATCTCCATAGACTTGCATAGTCCAGGTATTCCGTGTAAATTGAATCATACATGTCATCTTTTATGACTGGCTTCTCTTACTTACCCTGTTTTCAAAGTTATCCATGTTGTAGTATGCATTATTGTTTCTTTTTATTTCTTAATAATACTGCATAAAATACCAATATGCCGTTTTATTTATTCATCAGTTGATGTCAATATAAGTTGATTCCATTTTGGATGATTATAAATAAAGCTGCCATGAACAATTTTGCAAAAGCTTTCTGGCTATATGTCTTTATTTTTCCTGGGTATACACATAAGTTATTGTTGGGTCCTATGATAATTGTGTATTTTGTAAAGAATTATCACAATGTTATCCAAAGAAACTGCACCATTTTGCTTTACTACCATCAGTGTTTGAGGGCTCCATTTTTTCCATGCCCTTGATAATATTTGGATTTATCTATCTTTCTGATTATAGTCATCCTCATACTCACATAAAGTGGGATCTCATTGTATTTCTCAAATAACTATAAATATTGATTATTTTTTCATATGTTTATTATCATTTTTAGAATTTTCTTTGGAGAAATTTCTATTTAGATCATTATTTAGTGCTTTTATACTGAGTTGTTCCTAATTATGTATACTAGACACAATTCATTTATTAAATAAATGTATCTACTCTCACTTCGTGTGTAGTTTTTACTTTTTTGCACACGAAATAAAAGCACTTTCCCATATAATCCAGTTGTATACTAATAGGACCCAGACAAGGGTGATAGGCTCTACCCTAGCATCTACAGAAACATTTCAAGAAGTAAAGTTTATGTTACGCACATGGGGAGGAAAGAGAAGGTTATGGTTGGTAAGCCAGTAGAATTTTAATTGGCATAAAAATTGAGGAAATAAAAAAATTAGAATAACATGAACACTATCTTGGACATGTGAGTCTACACTACCTAGCTAAGATGTGCAGAGCATCTGAGAAGTTGCTAAATGGAGATACAGTTGCAGAAATATTCTTCATATAAATACTAATAGAGTACTTTCTTCAAAGAAAAAATTCAGGATTAAACAAAACAAGAGCAGCAATTTTTTTCTTCAAAACCAGGAATTGAACTCAGGCCCTTGTGCTTGCCAGGCAAATGCTTATTCTACTGAGCTATCTCCCCAGCCCAAGAGGAGCAGTTTCACTGAGAGAAAGAAAAAGGTTAAGTAAAAGAAAAAATTTTATGTGTTAAATGTCCCAAGCCACAGAAAAGCTTATACAAGTTATTCAGAAACTACGGTATCCCTAAATATGGAACCTTTACTAATGATGGTGATTGGTGCCAGGAACTACACCACAGACCTGAAGCTACAGAAAGAAGCTTCTAGCATGGTGTTTGTCTTCAGACAACTTCTCATCCAGTGTGAGGCAAGAGATAGTGCAATAAACAGCCACAGTCACTGAGAAGTGCATAATGGGGAAATTCTAAAGTGGAACAGAAGGCAGGCACCTCTGGCTAAGTAGGCCACAAAAGGTTTCAAACACAAAAGGCTTCTGTACCCAGAAATACAAAGGTTGAACAATAAACAGTCAAATTAAAAGGCAAGCGGGAGAGGGAAATATTTTGGGGTGGAAGAATTCATGAAGGATAGGAGATAAGAGAAAAATACACAGCTGAAAAGCTACTGAAAGAGATCTCATCTCACCAGAAATTCCATCTTGAAGAATTAGGAAGAAAGTGAAGTGGAATAAAAAAGCCACTCAATCATGAAGGTCCTGCAGAACTTCCTGTGTGGTCCCTGAGCATGTCATCTCCATTCAGCATGAAGTCCAGTTATATAGCCATTATCTTTTCCTACTTTCCTAAACTAGTGCCTGGCTTTGGTCTCAGGCTCTATCTCCTTGAACAACCACAACACCTGGCCTTGTCCTGGACCTCTGTTTGCCTTGCTGTACTCACCTACTCCATGTGGGACCCCACTAATGCTGAAGAGTAGTATGGGAACCATTGTAGAGTCAGTAGTTTGTCCTATACAGGGCTGTTAGTGTCCCAGTGTGAACACCTGCTGTGGTGCTGTATGTGTAACAAGCTCTCAGGCTTTCTCAGCTGCCCCTGAAATGCTGGTCCTGCTGCACGGCCATCCTCCATCTCTCTCTACTGTCTTTCTCCCTGTCCTCTCCCCCCTCCCATCCACAGATACGATTTGGAAAGGTAAAGGAGTATAGGATAAAAGGCTTCAGTTTGAACCAGACAAAGCTGAACCCTAACACCAGCCCTGGCATCCATTTAGCAGTGTGACTCTAAGTAAATCAAAATTTGTTTGTCTCATTTTCTTCACTTACACCACCAGCATCAGGTTACCCAACAACAAAGCATTTTAAATAAGCAAGATAGGAGAGTGCCTGGCATGTGGCAGTCACTTAATAGCAATTTGCTTTTGTTCTGCCCTCCACTAAGTATACACCAAAGAATTTACAGTTATGACACCTGCTTCTAAGTAGGCATCCATGCGAGCTATCCCCTTGTAAGGGAAGTCCAGTTTCAGCTATTATAAGAGAATAGCTGGAACTGGGAAATATATGAAGAAAATATATGCATCTCTTACCTTTCTGGTACTAGGGCAGCAAAGTGCATAGCTCTACATCTGCTTGTCCTTCTTGCTACATCGAAATGCAGTGAAGGGCAACACATGATAGGACCGACGAAGCATAGCAGCTCTGGACCCTGTTCTGCTTCTTTAAAAGCCACTAATGTTACCTTTCTTTGTGAATTTATCTAATCCTAATGACATCCTCAAGGCCCTAGCTTCAAATATCATTAACATAAAAATCTGGGGGTTAAGATTCCCACACATGGAACTTTGGTTGTTCGTGTTTAAACCCTAAAACACTTCCACTGGAACTTAGATCTCTGAATTAGCCACACTTCATAACCTGCTCTCCACAGCATCTTACCCTTCAACCACACATGCACAAGCCTCTCGATCTTCCAAATAGCTTAGCCTGAATCTCTTTTTCTCTGCCCCCACTCTGTCTCTTCTTATCTCCCTCTTCATCCCTCTTTCCCTCTTCCTTCTGCTATCTCTCCTTCTGTCTAATCTCTGCCTTTCCTTATGTCTCTTCCCCTAATTTTTAATCCCTCCATCCCATCACTCTCTGCAGTCCCTTTCTACCTCCCACTTTCTCAGTGTCCAGTTTCTTGAATGGGTTTTCCATGTCCGCTCTGGTTTCTTCATTGCCCTCTTGGCTTTTCCTTCCTTACCATTGCATGCTTGCTGCCACCTCTGTTCTAATCCCTCTTTCTGGAAATTCATAAAAACTTCCACAAACAGATGACTTTTTCTCTTGGTAATATCTATTTCTCTAACTACATACACCTATCTAGCCCCCGGTCTATCCATCAATCCAACATTTGCCTTCACCTGAGAAAATCATTAAAAACAAAATCCTGTTTGGTTCAATACCTAATGAAGTGGTAGCTCACTACTCTTAGAATATACATTTCATGTCCAGTTTAATGAATTGATTCAGAAATTAAGAGGCTACCTACAAGAAAGTGGTTCAAACTTTGATAGGAGTATTGATAAAACATCCTACAAATGAAAAAAAGTGTAAATCAAAATCAAAGGTAAAAGACAAAGTGATATAGGATTTGCCTTGAGTGTGTAATTTAGAAAAGAGCATGAAATATATGGTAGATTTTAAAGTGAAGTTGAAAACTAGAAGCTTTTGATAGAGGATTCAAGTCAGAAATGTCAGATTTTCACCATTATAGTACAAATTTATATGCATATAAAAATAATTGTATCTAAGTTATTTGTTTAGAAAATCTGACTCCTACCTTCCCAGTACATTTTATCTGGGAAACAGGTACCAAATAGTTCCTTGCTTCTTGCAGAGAATAGGTTAGAAGGTGCTGGGCTAAGGCCCTTCCTGTCCTCTTCACTTTATCAGAGGAAAATGGATCCTCACACCGTGCTCCATGGGGTTGGCAGGGCACAGCACACGAGTAAGAAGCAGGAGGAGGGTGGAGGAGACAGATGGCACTGGGCGGGCTCTGAGTGAGTGAACCAGAGGTAAAGTGCTCTTGTCACATCCTGCAACGCACAAAGGCAGTGGCATCAGACTCAGTTATCAGCGCCCTTCAAAACCCTCATTACGGGGCAGTGTCAGGTGCAGAGGTTTGAGGCCTTCCTGCTGACACCCAGGGACACGGCTGCCACTCTCTGAGGTAAGTTACCAGCCACAGGAATCAGAAGTGCCATCGCTTAAATCTGAGTCAGAACAGATACAGCAAGCAGTGAGATCAGAAAAGATTGTAAATCCAGTCAGGCACACAGAGAAAAGTTTCTAAGCTGTGGTCAGCCTGAGAGAGTCATGACACTTGATGAGAATAACAAAGGAATAATGTAGGAAACATAATGAGCTGGGAAATTAAAGACCTGGGCTCTCAGTAGGATTCTATCATGCACTAGTCTATGTCATGAATGGATGACTACATTTTTAAGACAGTCTCTGTCTCTGTCTCTGTCTCTGTCTCTGTCTGTTTCTCTCTCTCTTTCTCTCTCTCTCTATCTCTCTTTCTCTGTGTCTGTCTGTTTCTGACTGTCTCTCTCTGTCCCTTTCTCCATCCTTCTCTCTGTCTCTCTGTCTCTGACTCTCTCTGTCTCTGTCTCACTCTATCTCTCTGTCTTTCTCTCTCTCTGTCTCTCTGTCTCTGTCTCTGTGTGTCTGTCTGTTTCTCTGTCTCCCTCTGTCCTTCTCTGTCCCTCTGTCTCTTTCTGTCTCTGTCTCTGTCTCTGTCTCTGTCTCTGTCTCTGTATCTCTCTGCTCTCTCCCTTTCTGTGTCTCTGTCTCTCTGTCTCTGTATCTCTCTCACTCTCTCTTTCTGTGTGTGTGTGTGTGTGTGTGTGTGTGTCCATCTGTCTCTTTCTGTCTGTCTCCGTCTCTGTCTCTGTCTCTCTGTCTCACTCTGTCTCTGTCTCTGTGTGTGTCTGTCTGTTTCTGTCTCTGTCTCCCTCTGTCCCTCTCTGTCCCTCTGTCTGTGTCTGTCTCTCTCTGCTCTCTGCCTCTCTGTGTCTCTGTCTCTGTGTCTCTCCCTGTCTCTCTCTCTCTGCCTCTGTCTCTCTGTCTGTCTCTATCTCTCTCTCTCTGTCTCTCAATTTTTAATCTCTCCAACCCAAAGTAATGTCTTCATTTATAAGGTGAACAAAATAACAAAACCTTTGTCATTGTAATGTTTTCAGAATTAGAGTTAACCCATACAAAGACCTAAGCAAATAGAAAATATTTAAATAAACACCGTTATTCTTCTTGCTGTTCTTGTTATTTCTATCTCATAGAGATTCTGTGTAGCCTAATCAGATAAAGCAATACATCTCAACCAGGGCTTATCTAATTGATGGTTTCTTACCTTTCTCAGCCCTCAGCTTTTGCCACTTGATTTATTCCATCACTTCTGGTCTTCATTTGTGATATATATGAATACATCAATCAGAAGCCACATAGCAATTTGATAGCATTCTAACACTAATGTCACCAGAGTGAATTGTCTATAAACCAAAGTGGTGCTCACTCAAGAGAGAAGGAAGTGATAGGAACCAAGGGCTGTGACAGCCACTTCACCCAGAGCCAGTAACATGTCCTCCTAATCACTTCACTAAGATCAGGCCCAGTGCTACCAAAAGCAAAGTCCTCCAGTGTCAAGTAAGGTGCAGTGTTTGAGCTAACATACATGGAAGAGAAAAGAATGAAGAAAAATAGACTTCAAATCTAGCAATGACTGTATCTGGCTTACAGAAAATGTTTATTTTATTTTCATAACTTTCTGGCTTCCAATGTTCTCCAATACACAGGTTCTGGGCATATAATCAGAAATGAAAGTTAGATATTACAAAAAAATTAGAACCTCAACCCCTCTCTCTTGACTCTGATGCCATAAGGAGACATGAATCTATATCGTTAGGAGGGAGTAGAGAACATGGGATCTGAATCTGTATCCAAAGTACCTTTTCTTTCTGCTTCCAGTCATTACCTCTGTGCTTTGGAGCTGTACCCTCAGATTATTGTAAAACGACCTTGTGTTTATGTCCTCACTTTTGAGGACAAGCTTTCCTTGGGACAGTCATGACCACACAGTAAGTGTGCATCCTGCTTCAAGCATCATCTTTTCCTATGAACCTCCACTGCAGCCACTTCTAATGTTGTCCTGTCATTTTAGACTTCACTATTCCATAGATTTTCTTAAGCATTACTTTCCAATAACTGCTTCTTCACTGCAATTTCTCGCTAAAGCTTAATGAGGCCTGTACTAGAGATTCTCCAAGGTGATTCAGCTCTACCAGGCTCTGTGGGGACCCAGCCATTCCTGAGCCACCCCCCCCAACAATTATTTCCTTAACTCTATGGTTTAATGTTTCTAATGTGCTAACTGTGGGGAAGCGCTGAGCTTCAAACTTTGTGTTGCCATTGATACCTTTATCCAAACTGAGGGCTTTTATCATATCCACTTGGGCAGTATGAACTACATCTTTCAGAATTTTTTTTTCTTTTTGAAGTTGTGGGTTTGTCAAGGTCATAAGAGACCCTAGAGCAAGGTTGTGAAGGTGGAAGCATCACAAGTTGTAGGTCATATAGGTTGTCAGTGGGCTGCTGGTTCATTTCATGCATGCAAAGCAAGAGCCATATGAGAAACTGCTCCACCTTAACCCTAGTCCTTCTTTACCTTCTCTGATTCCTGCACCAGATATGAATTTAGCTTCAAGATGTGAAGCCCCACCTTCTCTTTTGAATGTTCATGCTATGAAAATCAGTGGCTGCAAGAACCACCAAGCTGAGTCTATAGGTTCCAATTCCCTCCCTATTTTCTCCCTTCTCCTCCCACAGACCAATGCAAAGACAACAGCTGTACAGAAGGAGCTGCCAAGGAGGTAGACAGATGCTTCCCTCTTGGGTGCAAAAAACAGGGCTTGGAAAGTGATCACCCTGCTTCCCCCACAGGCCTCTGTCCTCACTCAGTTCCTAATTTCTCCTCCACATTGCTGCGTACTGGTGGAAACTCAGCTCAGATCCGAGTGCCAGGAAACCTTCCAGATTGAGCCCTTCCAATTCTGTCCTTTTCTAATTCTGAAAGCCATGTCTCTCTCCTTTGCATTCTGTCTAAAAATTGTTCTCAAGCAGCTTCCCATATCCCTGTTATGTCCCCACATCGAAACTATAGCAACTTTTGGACAGCAGCTTTGCACTATTTTGTTTGCTGCCCCAGAATCCATTAATGCAAATCCTATTTAATCTGTTTTATAATGAGCCATCTTATCTCTCTAGGTATCATATGCTTCTAGACATTATTCTTCACTCCCGATGTATATCTGATTGATGGATTCAAATACGAATCTTATATTGATCTCATTCCTGACCTTCAAGGTGCCTGATTGCCTACTGGCCATCTCCATGTGAACAAGCCTGGGGAAGCTCATTTTCCTTCCCCATGTCCAATAGTCAATCTGAGTGTTCTTGTTTTTTTGACATAAAAGAATGCGCCTCTACCAGGTGGCCAAACCCAAACTATGATCTGGGTGTTGCTTTTGACACCATACTCTACCTTTCTTCCTAAAGTCAGTCCTATTAATAATCTAGATTCTTTCTCCCTGAGTATGAATTCTTTCATATTTTTTCCTTTTAATATGTGCTCACACAGACTTAAACATTAGTTATAACAATCATTCCTTCTGCTTGGTTCGGCAGCACATGTACTAAAACTAACAAGTCCTGTGTCTTCCTATCCTAATCTTTAAAATGGAAAGTAAAAGTGCCCCTGTCAAGTGGCTGTTGTGTGATATAGACAGTTTTTACAAAGCCAGATACAGTCCTTATCACATGGAAGACTGCCAAAAACATGAGCTGTTATCCTAAGTTAGATCCCTCTTTCCTTGCTTAGGACTGAGCTTTTAATTGGTTTCCTTGCTACAACTCTCTCTCTCTCTCTCTCTCTCTCTCTCTCTCTCTCTCTCTCTCTCTCTCTCTCTTTTTTTCTCTCTCTCTTTCAGTCTTTCTCTTTTCTTTCTTATTCCTTTCACCAGAGATCAAGCTCAGGACCTTGCGCTTGCAGGCAGGTGCTCACACTGCT